>NC_069501.1:694628182-694928182 GCF_027579735.1 Bombina bombina
GTTCAAATGAACGATTCGTTCATGAACCGGACATCACTACCTCACTGACGAGGCCCACAGAAGGCCGAAACGATTTTCTGGGGTTGTTGCTTCCCTTGTGACCCAAGAGAGACTTACCCTGAATAATGAGTCAAATGACCCTCTAAGCTGCAGGTAATCACAATGGAAATTGACAAAAAGAAAAATAAGTAAATACTGCATATAGAACTCATCACAGAATGCCCAGACAACCTACTGAATTTTCAGCACATTCTCTAGCAAAATGATATATAACCCTGAATACCAGACAACACTACAATGTGTTAATGTACAAAGTAAATGCTGCTTTCCATATTTTTTAGGGATAAAAACAAGTTTTCTAGAGTACAAATATTTCTGTACAAAACACCTTTTACTTGAATAATCAACAATGTGTAATGTTAGGTTTTACTGGCTCAATTATAAAGTAAATTGCCTCAACTTCTAATTAGGCAAAAAAAATATTGAAATTATAATTATTTTTTCAAGTAAACATTGCATATCAATATATATGATGTATTTTTAGAATAAGTAATACATATTTACCAATGCTTATATCCTTGTTTGGTATCTCTAGCACTGAGTTGTTTTTTTCATTTGTTCCATTGGGAATAGTTATGTGTGATGTTATATCCATTTGTGTAAGAATGCTGGAAAAAAGAAAATAACAGTTACCAGGGGTACTCAGTGTTATCAGAAAGTTCTCCTTTAAAGAGAAAATGGTTATTGAGACATTTAAAAATGCCACAGTTTTAAAAATATTAAAAATGATTAAAAATGATTAATATTTATAGTCATAATTTATATCAGATAATGTACAGGGATAGGCACGAGCCAAGGCTGTGGCGGACATTTTCTAAAGTAAAGACCTTTAGTGAAGGACACCAAGGTACATTTACAATTAAAACTATTATTTTATAGTGCTGAATTTTATTATACTGATGCAGATACCACTGATCCTATAACCATCTGGCTATACACATGTGCCAGTGTCACTTATGTGTCTTTGTATAGAGCTGGGTGTTATTATACAGATGCAGAAGATACACATCCAGTATTTCACTCAGGCTTTATTTATTCCATAACTTATCACCCAATATTGCTAGCAGTCTCTTGACAAGCCACTAATTTTATTCTCACTAAATATTTTCCCTTTCCTATTATTTAATCAGAAAGAAAAGATTTATCAAGGTTATGATTCACAACCTTACTATATCTTTTCTTTCTATTTAAATACTACTTATAATAAACCTCAGGTGCTGGTTAAAGTGCTTTACCTTTGCATATAAAGCTCCAGGGACACAGTGGCAGCTTGCTTCTTGAATCTTCCCTCTCTCTCTGTCTCACTCAGAGTCATTTTCTGGTACTAAGCAGCATCATGTGTGAGTGGCCCCAACCCTGCAAAACGTGGCGCCGCATGTGTTAAGGAGGAGTCAGGACCAGTATTCATCTGTCTTACTCCTCCCTCCCCACAGCAAAATGGGCGGCGGACACTGCAAGGGCCAGTCACGGACACCAGTGTCCGTGTACGGACACCTTGCCTATCCCTGATAATGTATATATGAATGTAACACTTTATTTTAATGTATTTATGCACATTTGTTTTTAACTCTTACACGATCCACTTGTGCAAACTCGACACACTAATTTGTTTGTGCTTTAAGTGAGCACAGTCTCGCAATATTGCTTAAAGGGACAGTCTAGTCCAAAACAAACTTTCATTATTCAGATAGGGCATGTAATTTTAAATAATTTTCCAATTTACTTCTATCACCAACTTTGCTTTGTTCTGTTGGTATTCTTAGTTGAAAGCTAAATCTAGGAGGTTCATATGCTAATTTCTAACCCCTTGAAGGCCGCCTCTTAGCTCAGGGCATTTTGACAGTTTTTCACAACTAGAGGGTGTTAGTTCATGTGTTTCATATAGATAACACTGTGTTCACACACGTGGAGTTCCTAGGAGCCCGCACTGATTGGCTAAAATGCAAGTCTGTCAAAAGAATTGAAATTAGGGTCAGTTTACAGAGGCTTAGATACAAGGTAATCCCAGAGGTAAAAAGTATATTAATATAACTGTGTTAGTTATGCAAAACAAGGGAATGGGTAATAAAGGGATTATCTATCTTTTAAAACAATAAATATTCTGGTGTAGGCTGTCCCTTTAATAGCGCACCACTTGTAATCTAGTTTTAAGCATTTTAAAAATATTTTACACATGCAATATCTGTTTTATATTAATAAACTATATACTTCATAAAATAAAGGTACAGAACAATGATTCATAAAAAAGTTGTGACAGCCAATAAATATTGACCACAAACAACACAGTGCATAAAAATGTTGAAAGGATGCATCATAGACAAAGCATTTAACTGTCGTCGTTTAGACTAAATAATAATATTATTGCCTTATTTTATGCTAAGGGACATTTATTATAATCAGCTTTCTTGTTATTCAGCATTCTATAGATTAATGACTAAGGGCTAGATTACAAGTGGAGCACAATACTGAGTTACGTAAGTGTGATATTTGCGCTCCACTCAGTAATACCAGTGCACGTAAATGTGCGCTGGTATTACAAGTGTAGCAAAATGTGAACGCCACCTCACGTTCGCATTGCAAGCATTTACTAGCTGCTTGTATTGGTTGGTTATTTAATATGCGCCCGTAAACGGGCAAATTTGACCCTTTAGGTCACGTTAAGATAACGCTCCACTCATAACCTAGCCCTAAATGTTAGTGTTTTTAGACATGAAAAATAATTAAATTCTCTTTTTAATTTAGACTGGAGACAACCAGTATGCAGAAGCATCGGTTTACACAAATATTTACATTTAAATTAAAAAAACCATACAATTCATAATGTGAATAGCAAATATGCATTACTGCACAATGTCGTTTTTATCTGCTTACTTTTTTATTTGAAAGTTTCTCTGCTGTTCCTCCATTTCAGATGCTGTAGTTATCCCAAAATTGTTTGCATTAAGATCTTGATTTAAAATTATAGCTACTCTTCTAAGATGCCATTGTTGTATAGGTTTAGTGCACAGAAGAGGAAGTTTCATCACAAAACACTGTAAACAGAAAGGCGAGAAACCAATTTACATAAAGCTGTGGCTTTTATACAGTATTTTGTTATGTTTAATACAGTAAATATGACAACTAACAAATAAGTCATTAGGATATATGGATTAAAAATAGATCAAGATACATGTGTTTATTCATCTAAATAGAATGTCTAATAGCAGAGAGGTATGTGAGCTTAATAACCAATGTGACCTGTAATACCTTGAATTTAACCAACTTTAGATGACATTATATGGTCTCTGAAGCCGATCAATAGCAATATGGTTTTGAAAATGCTGAAATTGCACTATTGCAGGATAATTAATAACCAGGTTTAAGATTTTAACACCAAAGACAGAGCATGTGCTTACCAAAGTTTCACTACATTTTTGTAATTCATTACTAGACAAAAAAAAAGCTTTGCACTGTAATGAAGCCAGTACACATGAGTGTCTCACAATTCTACATTTTACACTAACAGGCAATCTATGGTTAATCTAATTTGCACTAATAAACCAAACTTCACATTTTTACAAGGGATAGATGTGAGCATGCTTTGGGGCCGATTTATAGCTGTAGCGGATCATGTCCGCCCGACATCGCTGAATGCCAACAGCATATGCTGTCGGCATTTAACATTGCACAAGCAGTTCTATTGAACTGCTTGAGCAATGCTGCCCCCTGCAGATTCTCGGCCGCTAGCAGGGGGTGTCAATCAACCATGATCATATGAGATTGGGCGGATTGATGTCCGCAGCCTTAGAGGAGGCGTACGAGTTAAGGAGCAACAGTTGTATCTTGCTATTGCACACCTGACAAAATTTTCTGGATTTTATTTATATATATATATATATATATATATATTATTTTTAAATTTTATTTATTTGCATATGTAAGATTGGACTTTTTGGGGCTGATTTACTAAAGTGCGGAAGGACATGATACGATGTAGCGTATCATGTCTGCCGCACATCGATAAATGCCAACAGCATACGCTGTCGGCATTTATCATTGCACAAGCAGATCTGGTGAACTGGTTTTGTAATGCCACCCCCTGCAGATTTGCGGCCGTTAGCAGGGGGTGTCAATCAACCACGATCATATGAGATTGGGTGGATTGATGACCTCATCCTTAAAGGAGCTGTACGAGTTAAGGAGCACGGTCTGAAGGCTTGCATGGAAACAGGGACATTCAGGGACATTCGGCCATTAATAAATCAGCCCGTAGACCGCTGCTCCTTAACTGGTACGCTGCCTCTGAGGCTGCGGACATCAATCCGCACGATATCATACGATCAGGCTGATTGACACCCCCTGCTAGTGGCTAATTGGCCGCAAATCTGCAGGGGGCAGCATTGCTCAAGCAGTTCACAAGAACTGCTTGTACAATGATAAATGCCAACAGTTTATGCTGTCTGCATTCATCGATGTCTGTCGGACATGATCCACTGAGCGTATCATGTCGGACAAACCGATGATAAATCGTCCCCTTTGTGTCAACCAAAAGTGGTTGAATTTGTAACCGAAAACTGCAAATCTTATTCACAACATCACATGTGAAATGAAGTAGCGGGAACATATGATACATTTTTATCCCATCAACTCTGATGTAATAAAGGGTAAACACTGATCAAAAACAGGTATATTCTAGCTTGCACCATCAATACAGCAATATGCAATTTAGTAAAAGCAGTTTGAGGTTTTAATACTGCAATGTAAAACAATATGGTGGATGAACTTGCTCCATCAGTATAGCAGTATGAAGTTATCTAGTTAAAAAGCAGCTTGCTCCCTCAATGTATTGTATACTGCTTGATGGGGAAGCCATTTTTTCTCATAGACAATATTTTATTGCTACATTGATGGTGCAAGCATCTTCCATATATCATTGTGTGGAATTTGTAACAATGTAATAGCAAGAAACTTTACCCATGGCAAAAGTAGCCTGAGTCAACAATATAGCAGTAAGACATACAAATCTTGTGGGTTAATACAGCAGTCTTAAATGGTGCCATAAAAACACCCACAGAATCAATGACCTGGTTTAAATGGCAATGTTAAATAGAAAGTAAAATCAAAATTAAAACTTAATTTGATTGGATAGAGCTTGCAGTTTTAAACAACTTTATAATTTTCTTGAAATATTAATTTTGTTTAGTTATCTTGGTATTTTTTGTTATAGAGTATTCCTAGGTAAGCTCAAGAGCCAGGATGTATTTGTAACTATATAAGCAGCAGTATTTGTAACTATATCACATTGCTGTAATGTTTGGTTGCAAACACTGCTGCCATAGAACACTAACGATATGGGCACACGCCTATGCTCCTATTGGCCTACCTAGGTTTAACAAAGAACGCCAAGATAATAAATTACATTTGATAATAGAAGTATATTGGAAAGTTGCTTAAAATGTATGCCCCTTTAAATATTCTTTAAAACATCCTATACTAAACTCTCAGGACACAATAAATGTGAAATGACATCTGTGAGGTCATTATAATCACAACAACCCTTAAATTAACATTTTTAAAAGCTGCTATCTGTGCAGTTGTGCTCCAATGGTTATCTTTCAAGACTTTGTTGTCAATGGGGGTTTTTTATTTCATAAACTTGAAACCTGGTTGCTCTATGTAGTATAATGTGGGTGTATTTTAGATCACCATGTTTACTGAATGTTAATAAATGCCCTATGTCTTTCATTTGCAGCCAACAGATTGAAAGTATTACACAACTATCATATTTCATATTTGCATCCCTACAATAAAATATTTGTAAGCATAAATTTAAATATAATTTTAAATATATCAATTGTAAAAGTGAAATAAAATCTAGAATTATTTTGCATTTTTTGGCTATAAATAAAATAGACAGACATTTAGATAGATTATAGATAGTTTAGATGGACAGAATAGAAACTATCTATCTACATCTAAATTATTCAAGGCCACATCTGCACCGCTGAGGTAAAAAATTCAGTTTAGCATGCTATATTTTCTGAAAAAAGTTTTTTTTTCTCAATAGTATTTCCCAAAAGATTTTGGGTTCGATTACAAGTAGACTGCTAAATATCGCTTTTATAGCGCTGGTGTTACAAGTTGAGAGCAATGTTAACGTGAGTTTGCATCCGCATTGCTGGGAAGTATTGGGCTCACGAGAGCACGCTTCCATAGGCTTCAATGGGAGCCTCATTCTCATACCCGCAGTCACGGCATGAGAACTAGCACAGCAAAGGGGGTAAGTCGTGCAGCGATGGCAGCAAATTGTAAATATATATGTATATGACTATATACACATATTAGCACATAAATATATATGTATATACACATATTAGCACATAAATATATATGTATATACACATATTAGCACATAAATATATACGTATATACACATATTAGCACATAAATATATATGTATATACACATATTAGCACAAAAATATATACGTATATTCACATTTTAGCACATAAATATATACGTATATTCACATATTAGCACATAAATATATATGTATATACACATATTAGCACATAAATATATATGTATATACACACATATTAGCACATAAATATATGTATATATATATATATATATATATATATATATATATATATAAGCATATACAGGGAGTGCAAAATTATTAGGCAAATGAGTATTTTGACCACATCATCCTCTTTATGCATGTTGTCTTACTCCAAGCTGTATAGGCTCGAAAGCCTACTACCAATTAAGCATATTAGGTGATGTGCATCTCTGTAATGAGAAGGGGTGTGGTCTAATGACATCAACACCCTATATCAGGTGTGCATAATTATTAGGCAACTTCCTTTCCTTTGGCAAAATGGGTCAAAAGAAGGACTTGACAGGCTCAGAAAAGTCAAAAATAGTGAGATATCTTGCAGAGGGATGCAGCACTCTTAAAATTGCAAAGCTTCTGAAGCGTGATCATCGAACAATCAAGCGTTTCATTCAAAATAGTCAACAGGGTCGCAAGAAGCGTGTGGAAAAACCAAGGCGCAAACTAACTGCCCATGAACTGAGAAAAGTCAAGCGTGCAGCTGCCAAGATGCCATTTGCCACCAGTTTGGCCATATTTCAGAGCTGCAACATCACTGGAGTGCCCAAAAGCACAAGGTGTGCAATACTCAGAGACATGGCCAAGGTAAGAAAGGATGAAAGACGACCACCACTGAACAAGACACACAAGCTGAAACGTCAAGACTGGGCCAAGAAATATCTCAAGACTGATTTTTCTAAGGTTTTATGGACTGATGAAATGAGAGTGAGTCTTGATGGGCCAGATGGATGGGCCCGTGGCTGGATTGGTAAAGGGCAGAGAGCTCCAGTCCGACTCAGACGCCAGCAAGGTGGAGGTGGAGTACTGGTTTGGGCTGGTATCATCAAAGATGAGCTTGTGGGGCCTTTTCGGGTTGAGGATGGAGTCAAGCTCAACTCCCAGTCCTACTGCCAGTTTCTGGAAGACACCTTCTTCAAGCAGTGGTACAGGAAGAAGTCTGCATCCTTCAAGAAAAACATGATTTTCATGCAGGACAATGCTCCATCACACGCGTCCAAGTACTCCACAGCGTGGCTGGCAAGAAAGGGTATAAAAGAAGAAAATCTAATGACATGGCCTCCTTGTTCACCTGATCTGAACCCCATTGAGAACCTGTGGTCCATCATCAAATGTGAGATTTACAAGGAGGGAAAACAGTACACCTCTCTGAACAGTGTCTGCGAGGCTGTGGTTGCTGCTGCACGCAATGTTGATGGTGAACAGATCAAAACACTGACAGAATCCATGGATGGCAGGCTTTTGAGTGTCCTTGCAAAGAAAGGTGGCTATATTGGTCACTGATTTGTTTTGTTTTTGAATGTCAGAAATATATATTTGTGAATGTTGAGATGTTATATTGGTTTCACTGGTAAAAATAAATAATTGAAATGGGTATATATTTGTTTTTTGTTAAGTTGCCTAATAATTATGCACAGTAATAGTCACCTGCACACACAGATATCCCCCTAAAATAGCTATAACTAAAAACAAACTAAAAACTACTTCCAAAACTATTCAGCTTTGATATTAATGAGTTTTTTGGGTTCATTGAGAACATGGTTGTTGTTCAATAATAAAATTAATCCTCAAAAATACAACTTGCCTAATAATTCTGCACTCCCTGTATTTACAGTTCCCATAGACTGCAATGTAAAGGCACTAACAGTGCCGTTTTTTTCTAACATCCACCAACTTTAGCCCCCAAAAACTGCCTGGTGCAGTTATTTTATTAAAAAATAGAAATTCTACAATTTTTATTTTGCAATAAAATACACATCACTGTATTTTGGGGGCATTTGGGGCACATTTATAAGCACTAATTGCTACCAGAAGCTCACGGTAGCAATAACCAGCCACTTTTAATGGCTGATTATTTATTGCGTAATCGCAAACGGGCAGATTTGCCCATTTCTGGGCGTGTGATAAATTAGCGATCCACTTGTAATTTAGTCCTTTGTTTTTACTGGGTCAGTAAAGGCCTACAAAATGACTGAATATTATCTTATACCAGCAGTAAGCATAATCCTTCAAGAAGGCTTTGCATGAATTCTAGGTTACATTATCTTGGACAAGTTGATTATGCATCTTGACATCAGACTGATTTAACAAATACTGTATGTCTAACTTTAGGTCAAATATACTTTTGAAAAATATAAAAATACACATTGGTGAAAGTTATTTTTAAAATGTTCTTCTTCACTAGGAAAATGACTTGTCGCAGTAAATAGCACCATTACTTCTGTAATCAAACCTGACATCAACTGGATACTAGAGTTGATAGCCTTAATACAACATTACTATATCAATCCACCAGCATTTGATTAAATCAATATATTTATTATAAAGCTTAAAATATTTCCTGTTAAATTCATTATTATAGCCAAGAATAATTTAATTGCTGAGCTATGCCACCACTTTAATTACATTTACATAACTTATATACCATTTTTTTCCACCCAGGGGAGCTCAAAGAGTTGTAGTACTTTGCCTGGTATGTTAATTCATTAGCTGAAACTGATAACTAATGATTTTTTTTTATTATCATGGTTGGAAAAATATTTCTTTATTTATATTTTATCAGTCTGTGGAAAAACTCCAGTTATGGGAATATGTATTAAGCTGCAGGTGGACAAGTAGAGTGCCTGACCTCCAGCAATTGACAAAAGCTTTCTGTGCAATCCCCCCTCTGTTTTCACACAACCAATCATTTAATGTTATTTATCTAATCTCAGAGGTAGCAGAGAGGATAAGAAGCAGTAACAGCACCACAAAGTCTCAGAAGCTGCAAATGTAGCTTGATAAATTTTCCTTTCAATTTTAACCCTTTCACACCCTTAGGACGTTCCATGATGTCCAAACAGTGCTGGGCTTTAATGCCCTTAGGACAGCATGGAATGTCCTAACTTTTGCGGCATCCTGCTCCCTTCTGTGTACAAACACCGATTGATCCAACTGAGGAAAGAAAAGTTATCATCTCTAAGCTCTACATTCTGATTTAATTTGGATACTTTTGATTAATGGATGTTTTCTCTAATCCATTAAGTGCTAGGAGTTCAGGGAATTCAAGTCAGGCATTTGTTCATTACGTTGCCAAAGCAGAGAAATGCTGAATGCAAAGGTAGTTGCAAACTACTTGGCTCATTCCAACTGCCAATTGATAAGTGACACATTCTCCTAGGTTCTGGCAAATTAACTTTAGTAATATTCTATATCCATGTAAGGTGAACTATGTGTTTTGTTTCATGATGATCTTTCTGTTTATGATTCTTTTTAAAGGGAATTTATATTGGCTTTGTATTGTACAAAGCCCTCACCAATGCTGCCCCACCCTACCTGTCCTCACTTATCAACAAATATACTCCTGCCCGCCCCCTAAGATTCAACAATCACCTGCTTCTTGAATCCTCAACCATCACCTCCTCTCATGCTAGACTACAGGGCTTCTCTCGTGCAGCACCAACCCTCTGGAACGCACTTCCTTGTGCTGTCAGACTTGCCCCCTAACCTCTCCTCCATTAAACGTTCCCTAAAGACCTTTCTGTTCAGGGAAGCTTATCACCCGACTTATTAACAAACTAACTTCACTTAACTAACAGTTGCCCTCTATCTCCTCACTAATATCATTCTCACCTTTGCAGTCCCCACATCCTGTTTCCCATCATCCTAACCATCTAGATTGTAAGTTCCCACAGGAATAGGGCCCTCAATTCCCCCTGTATTTGTCTGTAAAATGTTGTCTTTTATTGTATTGTTTCTCCATTGTACTGTTATCCTTGTACCCATAGGCAGCGCTGCAGAATCTGTTGGCACTTTATAAATAAAGAATAATAATAATAATAATTGTATGACATTATATACATTGTACTAGAAAGATATACTCTTGCATATATTTCTGGGATATCAGAGTTCTTCAGGACACCTCTTTATCCAAGATATACAGTTTGCCTTCCTTATAAATAGCCAAGGCAGTACTTGAAGAGAGAATAAAATCACAAAGTACCCAGCTGAAGAGAGAAAGCAAGGAGAAGAGAGGGTTTAAAAGAGGAACAAAAACTAGTGTGTGAGGGTTACTAAGATTGAGATCCTCCGCAGAGTGTAAGGCAAAGATTGCTGAGAGGATAAGCTAGAGAGATAAAGAAATAAAACAAAAGGTTTGTGTGGGGAAAATAGAGGTAAAAGTTTGAGAAGATGATTGTGTATGAGCTTTTCAATGAGGACGATGCATGTGAAGTAAAGGGGGTTTAAAAAGTGTGACCAGGGTATGTAAGGGAGAGTGGGCTTAGAACATGCAGAGTATAAATGAGCATTCAATTTTTTTTCCAAATGTAGGATGACGTCATATGCAATGTCCCTAGTCATAGGTGCTGTTGCTAGTAATGTTATTGATGATGTCATCCACAATGTCTTGTTAATTCACTGGCTATTTCATTGGCTATGCCATTGATGATGTCATGCTAAGCCCTGAAGGGGCTGAAGAAATAGGAGGAATGGAATATCTATACTCAGAAATGCCTGAAAACAGTCTATAATAAAAAAAGGATTAAATGCATAAACCTCAGTGGTGATGTATCATATTTCTAAGAAATTATGGTGATTTTTAATATTTCTAAGTAGGAAACCACAATCTGCCATCAGAGCCTACAAGATGACCATAAATTATATTATTTGCTTCCTTTTAAAAAAATGTTTTTAAATGTTTTGAAAGTTTAAAACGTTTGTATTCTGGGATCATAACAGGATCATTGCAAATTGGTGGCACTCCCTCAAAACTCATTGCAACTCTTACATTTCATAAAACCTGTACGTTGAGTTAATGTAGGTTAAGGTACAAAACTATGCAAAATAATAAATATTTAATGCTAAAATATATAAGAAAACAAATACATGTGAGGTCTATCTGACAAAAGTATAAAACAGCTGGTGGCATGAGGACAAACTTCCACAGAATACTAGTTAATATACTGAAACATTAATCTACACCCCCAGTCTACTGATCTCAACCGCTCCTACCCATTTCTACAAAACGAACAGCTGGGTAAGGACTTAAAACTTAAGGCTTGAAGGAAGATCACATGTACTAGATAGCAGCACTTAGGCTGCTGATATCAAGCCGTTTCCCTCCTTAGCCCTCACACCCCAAATCTGCTGAATACAATGCTTCTGCTATAAAGACTGAAACCAGTCAGTTTTGATCCTGCATTTTGTGTTATCTGTATGTTTTTTTAATGGATAAACAATAAAAACACAGCTTTTCTCTGGTACAAGTTGGACTTTTTTTTTGTTAGTATTTAATATTGTCAGTCTAGCGCAGATGTAAACATATTTTTTGAATTTGTGTTGATATGCTTTTTTTAAAAAAAAATTTTTTTATATCAAGAGTACAAATTAATATATAAATAAAGCAAAATTTAGTTAAAGGGACACTTCAGCAAAAACCATGCTGGAGCACTATCACCCCAGAACAGTTTGTTTATTTAATCATAATTGGTCATTTAAATGTACACAAGGTATCCATCCTAAAGACTTGTAAGCATCTGTACATTTGCATTGAAAACAGAAACAGTATATAGTAAAATGATAACAGTGTGTATAATCAAACAATAAAAGTAAAAAAGAAGAAAATTACACCATACAACACTGTGCACTATAAGGTCATGGGATAATATTCAAAAGGTGGTCTTCTTCGTATCTCAAAGAAAATGGAGAGAAACTTTCATAGTGTTAAACCATATGAGAATATCCCTTTAAGCACAATAGGAAAACTACTCACATGATTTTGAGCTACTATAGAGCGCTTAGTATAAATGGATCCAAGACTGTATTTGTTGTAGGGGGTTCCAATATTTAATAACAAAAATACAGATGTGTTAAAAACAAAGATTCTTTAAAAAGCAAAGTCCTTGCAAAATAAAAAGGAAATAAATGTCTGTCACTCTGGGGTCTTAGTGGGTATAAACAGGCAACACTTTCAGACCTCCTTCCTAGGTTGATATCAGAAGGGTATGGTGCAACCTGATATTAATATGCCTGCCCCTCCTTGTGACTTTGCCTTTGTGACTGCTGACTACATTTGCATTGCCTGCCACTGTCAGAAACAGTGCTGGTCATGGATTTCCAAAAATAGGATAAAATATATTGCAAAGCATAGATTGTATTAGAATGTTCCTTTAACTTACACAGGAACTCATGTAAAAATAAGGCAATGTAATTTATCAACTTAATAAATGGTACTTGATAAATACAATGTTAAATCTTTTGTTTAAATTTTTACTGGGAAAAAATGAAAAAAGAGGACTATTACATGAGCTAGAAAGTACTTTGTACAAATGTATAATTTTTTTTTTCTGAATCTATTGATTCCAAACTCTTTGGCTCTGTATACCAGCTCTATAAATCACCCTGTGAGTACTTGCAGTACATCAAATACATCAGCTTTCTAATTTCTTCTACCAAGACATTTGGAATCAAAATATTGATTGCTTAGTAAAAAGCAAATTGTTTTTATTAAGTAAATCTGTTTGCTTTGCAGAAAATAACTTCTCTCACTTAAAAAGCAAGGCAAATTAGCTTGTTCAAAGTAATAGCTGAGGCGTAATTTTGAAACCTTAGTTAAAAGTAAACACTTTATTTGTACATGAAATACCTGTACTTTTCCATATTTTCCCTAGACGCCTAATTACTTAGTATAAATGTGTGCAAACAGAAACATTATCTTTCATACACACTCACTACTTCTGCTTGTTTGCTGACAGAAAACCTAACAGATGGGTATTTTAGTTGAATAATGACTGATGCGGAAAAGATTACAGTGGCGCCATAGCTATTTCAGCGAATGTTAGGAACATTTTTAAAGCCAAACGCTTGCTAATCAGCTGAGATCCAGCATTGTAGCAGAGCAGGATAAAGACACAGATTTACTCTAAAACAAAACATAGAGATGAGATAATTAAACAATAAAAATGTATCTATTTACCAACAGATAAAGAGAACCTGAGAAAATAGTATTAGATATTAGCTATAATAAAAGCCAAGAGCTAAGCAATATCGCTAATAGCAAAGACCTCCAGCTGCCACATAAAATCATCGCTTAAGCAGCTACATTTTAAATATTTGTCTTTCAGAAAGGATTGCAATTTATTTTGTAGCAACATGATTTTGCATCCAAAAGGCCAAAGCCATATTGGCCGTGATTAATTAAAACCTCCACATGAAACTAAAATATCACAGGAAAACTTGCCTCAACACTGATGCAATTTAGAGAGATTTGTACTCGTCAGGTACCCAAGTTGTGTGTTTATTCTCCATTATATTGAAAGGAACAGCATCTAATAACCATTCCCTCTTGGTCCATAGAATGCCCTTTACTTCGAAAGGACACTGGCATCACTAAAACACCTTAAAAACATTACAGAACAATAAAATGAAAACAAGATAAAGGGGCCGAATTATCAAGCTCTGAATGCAGCTTGATGCCCCTGTTTCCACGCAAGCCTTTAGGCTCGCCAGAAACAGTAGTTATGAAGCAGCGGTCCAAAGACCGTTGCAACTTGTCCACTGCCTCTGAGGCTGCGGTCTTCAATCCGCCCGATCCTATACGATTGGCCGCAAATCTGCAGGGGGCGGAATTGCACAAGCAGTTCACCAGAACTGCTTGTGCAATGATAAATGCAGACAGTTCATGCTGTCGGCATTCATCGATGTGCGGCAGACATGATACGCTACATCGTATCATGTCCATGCGCACTTTAGTAAATCAGCCCCAAAAAGTCCAATCTTTCATATGCAAATAAAAAATAATAATAATAAAATATATATATATACCTGTATATATATTTTAAAAAAATTAAGGCAATTTTGTCAGGAGTGCAATAGCAAGATACAACCGCAAGACGAGATACTTCACAAGGGTAATAAGGTCTCAATGAATTCAGCTTGCTTGGTGTTAGTGTAGGTAAAAAAAATCCTGGTTGCTCCAGTGGAAAGCTCTGGAACATCATTTGTTATCTATTAATTGATGTCTGCAACGTTTTCAAGACATTTTAATAACCACATTTTCATAACAACACAGGCATGTAAATGTTTTACAGTTAGAAAGATTTACATTAACTGTATTTCAATTTTGTTTCTAAAGTTATTGTGGTTGTGGCTTTGCTAGCGATAATCGTTTCACGTGCAAAATACAGTATATATCATGTATTCAGCACCTCAAGCAACTACAGTTGATATAAAAAGTCTACACACCCTTAAGAAATGTAGACAGAAATAACAACAATGTAAATGTCAGACTTTTCTATTTAAAATGTTCCTAATAATGATCTATTAGTTGTTGTTTTTTTCACCTCTGGATTTTTGTTTGTTGGAAGATAACATTACAGATGAAAAAAGTCTGACATTTAACTTTTTGTGTACATTGAGTAGTGCTGGGTAGTGATGCCCCCATATGAGCTTGATTCAAGTTAGTAAGCAAAAACTTTTTTTTTTTTTTTCTGGGGTTGTTTGTTTAGTATAGGGCTTGCAAAAGAGCTAAATTGTTCGTGCCCTTTTAAGGGCATTTTTTAGCTTTTTTTTAGGATAGGGCTTTTAGATTAGGACTTTTTAAAGATAGGTTGTTTTTTTTTTTGGTTGACAAAAGAGCTAAATCGGTTGTGCCCTTTTCAGGGGGCATTTTTCAGCTTAGCGCCAAACTTTGAAGTTGCATAAAAAGTTGGAGAGTAAAATGCAATTGTGTTCAAGTGATTGCATTTACTTTCAACTTGTATAACTGATCCACTTGTAATCTAATTCAAATATAAGTAATGCTCAATGTATTTGAAACATTATCTTACGTTGCTTTCTGTATGTTGCTTGGACTATTTGCCCTTTATTCCATAATAATGTCAGACTTAAAAAAAAAAAAAAAAAAAGAATCAGACGTGGAATTTAACATTATGTAAAACAGTCATAAGAATGCAAAGTCTTATCTTCTCATAGTTTTTATTTATGTTATGCATATCATTATGTTTATATAAAATTTGATTATTGGCTGCCCTATTTCAGCAGACATACAAACATAGAATATCTGTTAACTATTTTTTTATTAAATAACTATATTTGTTTTTTTCTAGCATGTACATATTTGAATGGCGTCATACTAAAGAGTTCAACTTAACACAAATGTCATCAAACTACTGGAAGAAGGACACACTTTAGTGTTTAGAATGTTATTTTGTTTTACAAAGGCTTGCAATAAATATATGTATAGTGAACAAAAATGTAATCAGTGACACTCCTCATTATGCAAGCCGTGTAAAGTTTTACAGCCAGGTAATCACTGAACACTGTATCTTCAAAAATGACAAGAGGGTAGTCTATGTAATCATGTACAACTCTCTGAAGAATACAGCAAGCCTCTTGTGATTTCTTGAACATGTTTCTATAACTGTGACCGTTGAACAAAATCAAAGCTTGTTATTGAGAAAGAAGATGTATTAAAATATGCATGGTTACGCAATGGGTCTCATTTGGGAAAGAATGCTAATTAAGACGCTAGGTTTAACAATTTCTAATTAAATCACTGCTAATTTATATTTTATAATAAATATGAATTCATGTTGGTTTTCTATTAAAGTATCACTCTTGCTTCAGGATTAAATGTATGTTTGAAGCAGCAGTTATTATCAGAGGCCATCTAAGCAACAGTGTATAAAGCCATCCCTTAATGCTCTCTTCTGGTCTGACTTTGTATTTGTTTCCCTGGCGTGATAAAGTTACACACTGAATTCCCAGAAGCATTGGCCAGGCTGCTTCTGGCAGGGAAAAGATAAACATTATTGGGATCTCTTGGCCAAGACTAATAAAATTAAACAACTTGGCCCAATCATCATATTATTTTGTGCATTTTCGTAATTTGTATGCATTCCTCTTTGTTAAAGGGCATAAAGTTCAAAGTAATACAACAAAATGCATAATCATTATTTATTGTGCCTGCTTTTACTAGAATTTACACTTGAGCTTTTTAACTTGTTGAAAGAGGCTGGAGGACCTTCTGAGCACACAAGACTGCTGCAACATACTACAGTAATTGATAGATGAGTAAAAACCTGTTTGTATACTTGACCTCTGGATGAATATAGCAAAAGAAGCTAAGTAAATTTCACTGGTTGCTCTGGTTCCCAAATCTGAACATGTTTCTAAAACAACGGTTTAAAATGCTTTTAAAATGTATTTTATGAATATTTTTATGGTTTTTTTTGCTATGTGGTACTTATTTATGGATATATAGGGCCAGGATACAAGTGGCACCCTATTTAGCGCTTTTGCTCCACACAAACAATGGTAAAAGTAAATCTTTAATTGTAATAGAAAATAAATTAAAGGGACAGTCAAGTAAAAAAAAAACTTTCATGTTTTAAATAGGGTATGCAATTTTTTTTTTTTTTTAAATTTGTCTTTATTATTCAGCAGAGTAAATGTCAGCATATTGTTTGCACCATGCAAGGTCCATATCCAACATCAACATAAGACTAAATTCAACCAGAACTTAACTGTGTTAACAATACCCTTTAACTAAACCAAAACAATTTGACAATTACTAACACAGTAATTATATTAACAATATCTGATCCCAACTCTGAGGTCGGTTCCTATCAACTATGAACTAATTTAACTCAATTTTCTCTACTGATTTTATATATACTACCCACAGTTTCTGATCGCTTCACATCTCCTGACCAGTTTTGGGACAAATCCTGTTTGTCACTTGAGTCCTAATAACCTTCCCTACCCCCCTCCCCCCCCCCCTCCGCCGAGAAGGAGGAAAAAAAAAAAAAGAAAAGGAAAGAGAGAAAAAAAAAAAGGGGGAGCCCCCCACTAGGGGCTACCATACCCCCAGTAGTACCAGTTCCGAGTTTCTAAATGGGAAAATCATATAGTCTATTTCGACTGCCGAGAAAAATTTAATAAACGCAGACCATTTTGTGAAAAACTTTCTAATGTCCCCTTCATCATTCATGTTAGTGTCCAGCTGTTCTAAAATACATTGTTTTTTTAAACAGTTTTTGATCTCCCTAACCGTTGGAGTTGCAGACGATTTCCACTTTTTAAAAATCAGATATCGAGCTGCAATCACTGCCATATTGATTAATTTATATTGAGGGTGTAGTTTTTCCCTGTCTTTTCTCAGAAAAACACTATGACTCAGAGAAATTTCAAACGAAGGGATCTTCACTGTATTTTTTAACCAATATTCTACTTTTTTCCAGAACTGACCCACTCTCGGGCAGCTCCATACCATATGGACCAGATCCGCCGCATGTTTTGAACATTTTGGACACTTATTAAATTCATTATTCCCACATTTCAGACCTTTCTCCGGGGTGAAATACACCCTATGTAACAGTTTGACTTGTGATTCCCTCCAGGTTGAGGATAATGTGGTCTGAGCTATTCTTGTAATTGAGCCCTGTACCAACTGGACATCCACATTGCTCTCTGGTATTAAGTTGTTCCATTCAACTGAGAGTTTTTCAAGATTTGCTGTACCTTTAAGAGAGACAAGCAGATAATAGCAAGGAGAAATGGAGAACTGACCATTTTTCACCATATCTAACCATCCCTCCAATCTCCCCCAATTCCATCCCCCATTAGCCTCTCTCCTGAGCTCTGTTACGAAGTGTCTGGCCTGCAGATAGGCAAAGAATTCTCTATTGTAGATGTCAAACTCCTGCCTAAGTGATTCGTATGTTTTAACCGCTTGATTCTCACTATCCATAAACTGAATAGCCCTATCCAGGCCGACCCAGTGCCATCTTTGAAATGTTGCTGATTCTAAGCCAGCCGGGAACTTCGGGTTGCCCCGAAATGGAACAAACTTAGATACATTACAGTCTAACAATAGGAGCTTGCCCATTTTCCACCAACTTTGTATAGGATTATAAATTGTTTTAAATGATTTCAGCTCCTGGGGAATTAGTTTGGATTTGCAGTGTATTAAGGCTACTGGTAGAAATGGATAGCAAATATTGATTTCTAACTCATTGTTTGTTACATAGTCTTTGGCAAAAATCCAATCCGCCACAATACGTGCCAGATAAACCATATTATACAACCGCACATCCGGTAGTGCAAGACCCCCCTGGTTTCTTGGTAATTGTAATTTGGAAAACGCAATTCTTGGTTTTTTGTTCTGCCATATATATTTTCTCACTACCACATTCAGCTGCCGGATGTCTTTCCCTTTAAGAATTATTGGAACATTTTGGAGAATATATAACAATTTTGGGAGTAATATCATCTTAAACAAGGCTATCCTACCAGACATAGACAGAGGGAGACTTTGCCAGTTTATTAAGCTCTGTTTAATATCCTTAAGTATTGGGGAGATGTTAAGTTCATAGAGCTTATCTATGTTAGCTGGAATTAAGACACCTAGGTATCTAAAAGCCTCTGTCACCATTTTGAAGGGTATGTTTAATGGTGATTCTTTATTTTTTCTCAGCCAAAGCATTTCTGATTTTGAATTATTGATTTTATAGCCTGAAAAAGCTCCAAATTGTTTGATGATCAGTATTAACTTTGGCAGATTATCTTTTATATTTGCTATGTAGAGAAGAATATCGTCTGCATACAATGCAATTTTGAGCTCCTTATTTCGTATTTTTATGCCTTCCAATTGGTGTCGTATCATCATAGCTAAGGGCTCTATTGAGATATCAAAAAGCAGGGGGGAGAGAGGACACCCCTGTCGAGTTCCCCTCTCCAGAGTAATCCCTGGCGTAAGGTCGCCATTGACCAGCAGTCTCGTAGATGGTTTGTTGTATACATTTTTAATCAATTGACAAAATTTACCTTCAAACCCGAATTTAGTTAAGGTCTCTGTTATGTGATCATAATGAACCGAGTCAAATGCTTTTTCCGCATCTATTGAAATGACTGCCTGGTCAAGGATGTCCTCCCTCCCCTCACTGCCTTCCCCTGTATTAAAATAATCTACCGTCAACAGAACTTCCCTTATCTTTGCTGATGAGTTGCGTTTGTAAAGAAAACCTGCTTGGTCTTTATGTATAATGGAAGGTAGAATAGATTGTAATCTGTTTGCTAAAATGGAGGTTAAGATCTTATAGTCTATGTTCAATAGCGCTATAGGTCTATATGACTCTTTTAAGGTGGGATCTTTCCCTTGTTTGGGTATTAGTATTGTGTTCGAAGCCGAAAAAGAGGGTGGAATTGAAATCCCATCTATGTAAATTGCGTTATATAGATTACAAAGATTTGGAGCTATTAATGGTTAAAGAATTTTATAAAATTCATTGGGCAATGAGTCTGGGCCAGGAGCCTTATCAAATGCGAGTTTATTTATGACATTCTCTATCTCCAATTCACTAATAGGGGCATTTAAAATTTCTAACTCTTCCCTCGTTAAAGATGGGGGTGTCAACTGTCCCCAAAATTGAGCAGATTGAGTCTTGTCTGATTTTTTGAACGAGTATATCTCCTGATAATATGTTAATATGATATCCGCTATCTCTTCTGACCTAGTTATTTTTTTGCCTTCCTGTTGAAGTGCATCAATCACGGCTGATCCTTTGGTTCCTTTTACTAGATTGGCCAGGAGCTTACCCGTTTTGTTTCCAAATCTATAGAGTTTGGCTTCGAGTTTCAATTCTTTTTGCGACGCCTGATAGATTAAATACGTGTCTCTCTCGTTTTTAGCCTTTATATATTTTAGCCAATTACCCCTTGATTTGTCTAGAAGATAGTGATTATAAGAATTGGTTAATGAACTAATCACTTCCTTCTCTCTAGATTTAATTTTTTTCTGAATATTAGCCATATAAGATATTATTTCACCCCTTAGAACGGCTTTTGCAGCCTCCCAGAATATCATAGGATGCTTGCAATAGTCAGCATTGTGCTCCGCATATTCTTTAAATTTCAAATTGAGCCAGTTTTTAAATTTTAAATCTTTTGATAAATATCTTGGAAAAAAAAAACGTGCTTGTTTAAATCTCTTATCTGGTTCCTGAAACTGAAGCACAATGGGTGCATGGTCCGAGAGGGAAATAGGTAAGATCTCTGTCATTACTTTCCGCTCAAGGAGCTTGATGTCCAACAAAAATAGGTCAATTCTGGAAAATGATTTATGGGCCCTAGATAGGCATGTAAAATTTCTTAATTTGCAGTCTCCAAATATCTTTTACTGCCAAATTCTGAGTAATTTTTTTAAAAATCTTGTTCTCCAAGTTGTCTCTTTTATTTTTGACTTGATTATCCACTGATCTTAGTCTATCTAATGGATATTGTGGGGCCATGTTAAAATCACCCCCGCAGATCAGGAAACCTTCCTGAAATAGCATTATTTTAGTTAGTAGGGAGTCCCAGAAAGTTGAGTCTATCACATTAGGTGCGTATAGATTACATAGTGTGTATATAGTTTTTGCCACCTTGATTTTTAACAGGATAAATCTCCCCTCTGGGTCTACCTCAGTATTAAGAATCTCTAGGCCATTGGCCATTATCTTTTTCCCCAGAAGTATGGCTACGCCTCTTTTCCTATTTAAACTTGGAGTGGCCATTACCTTCTTTACCCAGAATTTCTTTAGTTTCCTAGTTTCTTCAAATGGTTTAAAATTGCTTTCCTTTTTATAGGGGATGTAAGACCCCCAATATTCCATGAGACAAATGTGATATTTTCTAACCTTGCCATATTTTTAAGTTAAAATAAGGGGGGAAGAAAAAAGAAAAAAAAAAAAGGTTTTCCCCCTTTTCTTTCCTTCCCCCTCTCTTAAAAAAAAGAGAAAACCGGGGAGGGTGGGGAAGACGAAAGGGAGACATACTCATAATCCTGAGCCATTTCTTAATGGATATCGACTATTACAATTTTTATTTAGATCTTTTTAATTCTTCAAAGGATTTTTAGTTTAACTAAAAGTTCGCTCGCCTCTTTAGCCGTATCAGCAGTGAATTTCATCCTTAATCCACACTTTGAGCCTTGCTGGATAGATCAGGGTGGCCCGTATACCCAGGTTGATGAGTTTGGTGCATGTTGGGGATAGCTCCCTTCTCTTGGTTGCCGTTTCAACCGAGAAGTCCTGGAACAGATGGATACTGGAGTTCCCCAGAGAAATGGGCTGGTTTTTACGATAATATTGGAAGAGACTGATTTTATCCTGAAAATTCAATAGTTTAACTATGATTGGTCTTGGTCTAACTTTCCCTGTGTTATCTGGGGCAGGTCTCCCCAATCTGTGGGCTCTTTCGATAATAATTTTAGGGTATGTAGTTGGAATTTTAAGTAGTTGCACTAATGTTTCAGTGATGAAGCTATTTAGATTTTCGTATTGCTTCTCCTCTGGCACTCCTATGATTCTAAAGTTATTCCGTCTCGAACGGTTTTCTAAGTCCTCAATTTTAACTTGGAGTTTTTCAATTGTAGCTTCATTGGTTTTAGATCTTGTAGTATGTGTGACTGTTAGATCTTCAAGATCTGAAACCCTTTGTTCAAGTTCTTGTACTCTGTTAGAGAACTGCCTAAGTTCTTGTGTAAGTGACCTCATATCTTGCTTGATCTCCAACCTCAGAGTGTCAAACTTAGGGGCCAACGCTTCTAAGATACTATCCACCAAGGCTTGAGTGTTTGAGGATTCGCTAACATATGGAAGATTGCTGGGAGCTAGATTAGTATCCACTGAGGTATTTATTGAGCTTTTTGTTTTCTTATCTTTACTTCTATTCGCCATGGTTGGAGAGGGGGTTTTACAGTGAATATTTAGGAATTTATCCATGTGCAATAGACCAACCTGTGATCTAGGGCTGTGCTCTTAGTTTTAAATTTTCCAGTGTTATTTTAGGTGAGGGGAAAAAAAAAAAAAAAGGGAGGGGGGAAGGGGACCGCAGGGGGAGTGATAGGAAAAAATGTGGGGGATTGTGTGTGATGGTGATAGACAATTGGGGGAAATACGGAGAAAAATGTGAAAAAAAATTAAAGTGTTATTATTAGTAGACAGGCTCCAGTAAGGAGTCTGAATTTAGTGATTAAATGTGCAACCCCAACAAAAGTGAATTTTAAGACACAAAAAAATGACAGAAAAATGAAACACAAGGAAAAAAAGTGAATCTAAGTTTAACCCCGTCTCTCCTCCTGGCTCTCTGTGTTCAGTATTTGCTCTTGAAAGCTTCTACCACTTATACTAACCCTATCTCCTGCTTGTAATTATTGTCAGGGCAGAGTTATTACTGTTCCCCCTTCTTCTCCCCCTCCCTCTTCAAAAGGGAGAAAAAGAGAAGAGAACTGGGGCGGGAGAGGGTCCCCCCACCAGCCGTGGGGGGCTACAATCTCTCCCAGGCTAAAAAAAAAGAAAAACATTTTTTAACCCTTGGAGTTTTATATAAAATAGTTGATATCACTGCTCAAGAGTCTGTTATTTCCCTTGATTAAATTGACCCTTTGAACCTTTGCTTTAATTTAGTTAATGCAGAGAGTTAGCTATATTTCAATATAACGTAAGGAGCAGCATTTTCCCCTTTCCTCCCCTTTCTTTCTCCTCTCCTATGCTACTTCACAGATGTTCACTTTTACAGGCAGCTTACTGACTTAGAGTGAAAGCTTGTTTAATCCTGTTTTGAACCTAGGCAGCTAATTTTTACTACCCTTTCTGATATGCTCTCTGTAACGTCTCCCAATCTAGTAAGGAGCTTCAGAGCTGAACGTGTTGCACCCCCAGTGTCTGTTTCAAAAAATTAATAACAATACATTTGGTGGGAAAAACATCAGTTTTTGCTTAAATCGTGTTACCATTAGCCCAAATAACACAATTGAGGAGTGACCATAACACAATTGAGCCGTGACCCAGCTAATACATAGACCCCGGTATCACAGTTTTCACAGTACCTTAGTTATAACACAGTTATCCTATATGTCACAGTTATACTACCTTTGTCACAGAGTATGCCCCTTTTATCGTATGTATAAGGCCTATCACCAAATTAGTTCACCGGTTTCATATTTCTATTATTGCATGATACTTAACCAAAGTACCCTTATGACCCTTGAACAATCTAGCCTCTTTTGGATTGAGGGGTTTTCAGACGTGGGGCTATTGACATGTGGTAAAATTTTACACAGGTTAACAGTGATACTTTAGCTTTACTAATACATCCCAGATCAGGCTTATTATATTTTCCCAATCTCCTGTAAGGAAAAAAAAAAGAAGAAATTTGTTTATCATAAGGTTCCCTGAACCGAGGTTGACAGAGGAGTCTCCCCCTTCTTCCTCTCCTCTATCTCCCCCAAGTCAGATACACATATAACTCTTCACTCAGGGCCAGCTTGACCCAATTTGTCCAGTAAATCGTTCGGGGTTAACCCCCTTATCCAGCTCTACCCAGGGAAAAAAAAAACAGAGAGAAATGTCAAAAAGTACCTGACCTAGTCATGTAGACGTGGTGAACCTGTGGCTGTACTTCTCCCTTAAAGGCCGGCAGCAGCTTCCTCATGCAACATCGGTGAGAGGGACACACAGCCGAGACTGCTACTTCCAAAAGCTTGAGGGGGGCTCCTGCCCTGAAGAGTGTGAGCGTAATCCATATGCTTAGAGCTGATTTACAGCCAAGCCCTCCTTTTCCCAGGGAAGCAGCCACAGGGTATAATGAGAGAGAAAAAAAGCAAGGGTTCCTCCAGTCGCCGGTTGCAGCCAGCCACCGCCAACCCCTGTCAATCTGCTTGTCCAGGACCCGGTTACCTCGGCTACCACAGCGTGCGTGATGCCTGCATGCTCCTTTCTAGGTTACCGTCACTCGAGCCTCTCCGTCTGCGTCTTGGTCACCTGACCTCTGTGCCTCCGTGCCAGGCCCCCTCACGCAGCAGCGGTGGGAGGGGGGAGATGACTCTGTACAGGACTTGGTCGGGACTGGGCTTCTCCGCTTGATGTCTCTGCAGCAAGATAGGTACACGGGGACTCGCCTCCGGCTCTCAACACTGGGGCTCTCACATAGATGCGTGCTGTCACCAGGTACCTGTTGTTTGTTCTATCAGGTCATTCCTGATCCTCTCGTATCGGTTGACTTTCAGGCGTCTCCCTTCCCCCCTCAGACAGGATCTCTGCTAGGGGGAAGAAAAAAGAACGCTCCTGTTCCAATTGTTCTATTAGTTTAGCGTTTCTTTGCCAATACCTTGCAATAAGTGAGCAGGGAAGAATTGAAGGGGACCCGTATACATGCAGGTAGATGTTTAGCAATCAGTCTTTTTTACCCCTTGTACCCTTCAATTTAGTGCGTTGGTTTAGCACTATTGAGGCTCCGGTAGTGATGATTTGCTGAGCTTAGCAAGCCGCCCAAGCTCTGGGCTTTTCAGGCGCGAATTTCCCCCGCCAGCAGCTCACTGGGAATAGCAGAGCAGGTGTTCACCTGAGCTTCCACACATGCTCCTCCCCCGGAACCTCTCTAGGGTATGCAATTTTAAACAACTTCCCAATTTACTTTTATCACCAATTTTTCTTTGTTCTCTTGGTATTCTTAGTTGAAAGCTAAAAGTAGGAGGTTCATATGCTAATTCCTTAGACCTTGAAGACTGTCTCTAATCTGAATACATTTTGACCACTAGAGGGCATTAGTTCACATGTTTCATATAGATAACATTGAGCTCATGCACGTAAAGTGACCTAGGACTGAGCACTGATTGGCTAAACTGCATGTCTGTCAAAAGAACTGAAATAAGGGGGCAGTCAGCAGAAGCTTAGATACAAGATAATTACAGAGGTAAAACGTGTATTATTATAACTGTGTTGGTTATGCAAAACTGGGGAATGGGTAATAAAGGGATTATCTTTCTTTTTAAACAACAAAAATTCTGGTGTTGACTGTCCCTTTAACCCGGCGCTAGTGGGAGATAAGCTTTCCTTCAAGAAATGTTGTCACCCTCACAGGACAAACAAAAGGTAAAAACTAGACCTTGGTATTTGAAACAAAGCGCTCCTAAGGGAATTATCTTTGGACTAGAAAAAAAGAGTTATAACATAAAATCGATATTAATGACAAACTGTATAATTTGGTGGTTCCTTTAAGTGGTATCATTGCACAATAAAAGGTTGGCCAACCTATTTGTATGATAAGAAATCTAAATGAGATAAAATGGACACCTCCTATAACTGTGGGGATAGTAGCGAAACTATGTATATTTTATGTGATAGGACGCTTGGACAGAGATATTTAGCATAATTATCAGTTCCCTAGTATAGCCAGACATTTTCTAAATTTTCATAATTTTAATACTGAGACCTTTAAATTGATAGGGATTAAGAAGATACATTTGGGTATAAGAGGGGAAGATGTGGATACCATTTTCTTGCAACAAAAAATGGGCACTTTCTCCAAATAGGTTGCGTGAATAATTATTATTTAGCTAATTTATTTATTTAAAGAAAGGGTTTTCATTGCCATAACATTTACATTGAAAAAAAAAAATTAATTTAATGTGGAAATTAAATGTTATATATAATGGTAATTTGAAGATTGGCAATTTTAATATAATATAAGACTCTTTGTGGGTTTAATAAACAACAGGGCTTTGCATATAGGTGTATAAAATTATTTTATTTCTTGACTATAGGAAATAATGTTCTTCAGTCTGGTTAAAATATTTACCTTTTATTAAATTGGAAATTACTTGGAGCAACAATGGGTAAAAGTGATAATTGTTTTAAATATAGTACCACTGTGAAAATGTTTTTAAAGGGATACTGAATCCAAATTTTTTCTTTCATGATTCAGATAGACTCTATCTGGATCATGAAGGAAAACATTTGGATTCAGTATCCCTTTAAAAAACATGTTCACAGTGCTAGAGCATGCAATTGTAGGCAACATTCTAATCTACTCTTATTACCATTTTTCTTTGTTCTCTTGGTATCTTTATTTGAAAGCAGGAATGTAAGCTTACGAGTCGGCCCATCTTTGGTTCAGCACCTGGGTGGTGCTTGCTTATTGGTGGCTAAATGCAGCCACCAATCAGCAAGCGCTATCCAGGGTGCTAAACCAAATTGCATGCTCCATCTGAATCATGAAACAATTTGGGTTTAGTATCCCTTTAATAGTAATACTGTTCTAATAACAGAAAATGACTATTAGGAACAAATATTTCACAGGGCTTGTTTCAGATGAATGCTAAAGTAGCCTTTAAAATGTCAGTAGTGGTGACTGTCAGACAGAAGGCAAAATGCAATACATCTGTTGAACGGTAGCTTAACCGTATGTGAACGTTCACGGACTTTCTTTTAAAGATCAACTGTTCCCTTGGAACACTCACTGCAAATCACCAACCTGGAGGAACCAGAGGAGAGGAATCGAAAATACGACCACTGTATTGGTGTAGAGGCCACACGTGACCAAACACACGTGTGAGTACACGGAACTGATTCGCCGCAGTGACTGGAAGACACTGAGACTACACAGAGAGAAGACGCTACTCCTGATAGCCCAGTTCATAGTCACTTGGTGGTAGAAGTAGTCAGCAATAACCTTGAATGAAGCCTCACACCTAGAAGGTCTGGTAAGATTCTCCGGGTAAGCCCGGCTGGTATAAAGTTAAAGAATCGCCAAGGATACATTTTGAATATTTAAAGGTGTCAGCCATTGACCGCTTTTCCGGAACATTTTTATTTTTTTTGTTTTGTGTTTTTGTTTTTTTTTCAATAAAAGAGATGCTCCGTTTGATTTTATTACTTAGTTGTGCCCACAACACGTTTTATGCTTACATGTTTTATGCTTATATGTTTATGCATATGTTTTGACTATGAATTCATAGAGTTTCTATACTTATATCTTTATTGATCAAGAGTAAATATTTGGACCCACATATTACGATTAAGTTAATTTCTTTAGACCATATTTACCACTTGTATGTGATTATACTCTATCTACCCTTGCTGTTTAGCGCTTCTCCACCCAATTTTTTCCAGAAGGCAGGATGAAGCCTCATTGGGTGAAATGTATGTAGTTGTGGTTTTGGTCTGACAAAGGGGTACAATACCTTATCACTATAACACTCCTTTGAGGGATGTAATGAACTATCGGCTAGATTACGAGTTTTGCGTTATGAGGGGTGCGGTGCTAACTTGCACGTTATTGTCACCGCTCACTTTCCTACAGCGCTGGTATTACAGGTTTACAAAAACCCGGCATTATCAGGCAAGAAGTGAACGTAGAGCAAAATTGAGCTCCATACCGCACTCCAATACCAGCGCTGCTGAAAGCTGCTGTGAGCTTGCTTTACATGCTCATGCACTATTTCCACCTAGACATCAATGGGGAGAGCCGACTGAAAAAAGTCTAACACCTGCAAAAAAGCAGTGTAAAGCTCAGTAACGCAGCCCCATTGATTCCTATGGGGAAACAAAATTTATGTTTACACCTAACACCCTAACATGAACCCCGAGTCTAAACACCCCTAATCTTACACTTATTAACCCCTAATCTGCCGCCCCCGACATCGCTGACACCTACATTATACTTATTAACCCCTAATCTGCCGCCCCCGACATCGCCAACACCTACATTATAATTATTAACCCCTAATCTGCTGTCCCCAACATCGCCGACACCTACATTATATTTATTAACCCCTAATCTCCCGCCCCCAATGTCGCCGCAACCTACCTACACTTATTAACCACTAATCTGACGCCCCCAATGTCGCCGCCGCCACTATAATAAACATATTAACCCCTAAACCGCTGCACTCCCACATCGCAAACACTAGTTAAATATTATTAACCCCTAATCTGCCACCCCTAACATTGCCGCCACCTACCTTTTTAATTATATTTATGTTAGGGGGTGTTAGGGTTAGACTTAGGTTTAGCGGTTAATAACTTTAGTATAGTGGCGGCGATGTTGAGGACGGCAGATTAGGGGTTAATAACTGTAATGTAGGTTGCAGCGATGTTAGGGACAGCAGATTAGGGGTTAATAATATTTAACTAGTGTTTGCAATGCGGGAGTGCATCGGTTTAGGGGTTAATGTTTATTCTAGTGGCGGCGATGTCCGGAGCGTCAGATTAGAGGTTAATAATTTTATTTTAGTGTTTGCGATGTGGGAGGGCCTTGGTTTAGGGGTTAATAAGTAGTTTATGGGTGTTAGTGTACTTTTTAACAGCTTTGTAGCGTAAAACTCATAACTACTGACTTTAGATTGCGTTACGAATCTTGCGGGATAGGCTGTACCGCTCACTTTTTGGCCTCCCAGAAAAAGCTTGTAATACCGGTGCTATGGAGGTTCCATTGAAAAAAGACTTTACGCAAATTGCGTAAGTTAATTTGCGTTATGGCCAAAAAAGGGTGCAGTGCCCCTAAACCTGCAAGACTCGTAATACCAGCGGTAGTGAAAAAGCAGCGTTATGTGCCTTAACGCTGCTTTTTTACCCATACCGCAAAACTCGTAATCTAGCCGTATGTGATTCACGGATTTAGTGCATGCCAGGAAATATTGAACCTAGAGGCTACTATATGGAGTAAGATAGGTATATTGAGCTGGCATGCATGAAGTCCTTGCAGGAGGTGGTCGCTACAATACCTCTTGCTTCTACGCACCTTGGATTCACCGGGCAACTGACTATCAGCAGTGCCTTGAGAACTGCCTTTCCAACTCTGCAGGAAAAGTTTCAAACTCTTATACATATCTATTTTCCTTTGCCTCTCCTGGATAATATTCTCACTCTTACTGAGGATCCTGTTCCTGAGGGGCTACAATATTTTACTGTATCAGACAAATGGCAATACTTTACTGCATCAGACAGGTTTTGCATATTTTGAACCCTGTGTATCTGCCAGTATTACTCTATTTTGGACTTATTTTTATGCTGCCTATTTGAACCTCACTTTTTCAGTGAATAGAGCTAAGATAAAAAAAAACTTTTTATTGTTAATCATATTTTGTAGTGTATGTGAGAAATCACCTTATTTAAGTGTATACTTTGGTAACCTTGATATGAATTTTCAGTGCGGTTACTATTTATATTTTGACTATGTTACTTGCACGTGGATCAATACATTTTCATTTGGATAAGGCAATAGTGCTTTCAGGGAGACTCCACAGCAAAACGATAGAACAGAAAGAAGCACTGCATGTGCGAATCAATAGCGCAAGATGTATCATGCACAGTGAGAAAACACAGGGTACTCACATGTACAATGGCACTTAGTTGTGCCTGTAGGTGCAGGTTGGATTTTATCAGCAATCCCGCTAGCTGAACTCCGGTGTAACTGGAACTCTAGAGGCTGGTGCTATTCGTGTATATAGCCTCCATACAGCTACCTAATATAGACACTGTTGCCAATATAATTATCGTTGTTAATTTCGCATCACTGTTACCATTTGCAAATTGGCAGCAATACATATGGTCATATGTTCATTGTTCCACAACTAATATTTTCCACATTATTATCTCCTTTCTAGCGCCTCCTATAGGATATATATTAGCATTATATTTCCTTTATTTCAGTTTTGTTCACAGTGCTTTCAGGGAGTCTGGGGTTTTCTTTTTTATTTATTAAAGTGAACAAAAACCACAGAAGACGGAGGATTTTGCTGCTGTTCATAGATTAAAATTCCCCTCAAGGAAACAAGTATTTTTTTTTTTATTTTTTTAGTCATGTATCAGAGCTTTAAATGAAATGTTCTAAACTTAAACAGAGAGTCACTGCACATTTCTGTGCATGGCTTACGGACATTTCAATGTGTAGTGAATATATTATGCACAGAGCATTTGCATATATACAAAGTCACCCTTTACCAATGCATGGCAAAGAATAATTTATTAGACTCTTTACAGAAATTACCAAACTTACAAAGGCTTTAAACTCATGTAGCATGTTTGTAGTGATGGTTTGAGTAACCTTTATTGCTTGGTTTCAGTGTAAGTAGCTAAGGATATTTTATTTATCTTATAATTGTATTATCTTTTAATAATAGTCAGCTAGATTACGAGTTTTGAGCGCTATAGGGATTTTAACGACCGCCACAAAAGCGGCGTTATTTCACCTCCCTATAGCGCTGGTATTACAGGTTTGTAAAAAGCAGGCTTGTGCAGGCGAAATGGTTGCATTGAGCTCCATACCGCACCGAAAACAAACACTGCTTTGACGTGCTCATGCCCGATTTCCCCATAGACATCAATGGGGAGAGCCGGCAAAAAGAAAAGCCTAACACCTGCGATCACGGAAACAAAAGCTCCGTAACGCAGCCCCATTGATGTCTATGGGGAAAAAGAAAATAATGTTTAAACCTAACACCCTAACATAAACCCCAAGTCTAAACACCACTAATCTGCTGCCCCCAACATCGCCGCCACCTACATACAGTTATTAACCCATAATCTGCCGCCCCCAACATCGCTGTCGCCTACATAAAACTATTAACTCCTAATCTGCTGCTCCCAATGTCGCCGTCACTATACTAAAGTTATTAACTCCTAAACCTCTGGCCACCCACACCACTACCACTAAATAAATCCATTAACCCCTAAACCTAACCCTAACACCCACAAACTTTAACATAATAAAAATATAGCTAAATTAAATGTACAATTATTGTACAAATTAAATGTACAATTAACACCCTAACATGAACCCTGAGTCTAAACACCCCTTATCTTACACTTATTAACCCCTAATCTGCCGCCCCCGACATCGTCAACACCTATATTATACTTATTAACCCCTAATCTGCCGCCCCCAACATCGCCGACACCTACATTATAATTATTAACCCCTAATCTGCTGTCCCCAACATCGCCGACACTTATATTATATTTATTAACCCCTAATCTCCCGCCCTCAATGTCGCCGCAACCTACCTACACTTATTAACCCCTAATCTGACGCCCCCAACGTCGCCGCCACTATAATAAACATATTAACCCCTAAACCGCCATACTCCCACATCGCAAACACTAGTTAAATATTATTAACCCCTAATCTGCCACCCCTAACGTTGCCGCAACCTACATTTTTAATTATATTTAAGTTAGGGGGTGTTAGGGTTATGGTTAGACTTAGGTTTAGCGGTTAATAACTTTAGTATAGTGGCGGCGAGGTTGAGGGAGGCAGATTAGGGGTTAATAACTGTAATGTAGGTTGCGGCGATTTTAGGGACAGCAGATTAGGGGTTAATAATATTTAACTAGTGTTTGCGATGCGGAAGTGCAGCGGTTTAGGAGTTAATATGTTTATTCTAGTGGCGGCGATGTCCGGAGCGGCAGATTAGAGGTTAATAATTTTATTTTAGTGTTTGCGATGTGGGAGGGCCTCGGTTTAGGGGTTAATAGGTAGTGTACTTTTTAACAGCTTCGTAGTGTAAAACTCATAACTACTGACTTTAGATTGCTTTACGAATCTTGCGGGATAGGCTGTACCGCTCACTTTTTGGCCTCCCAGAAAAAGCTTGTATGACTGGCGCTATGGAAGTTCCATTGAAAAAAGACTTTACGCAAATTGCGTAAGTTAATTTGCGTTACGGCCAAAAAAGGGAGCAGGGCCCCTAAACCTGCAAGACACGTAATACCAGCGGTAGCGAAAAAGCAGCGTTATGTGCCTTAACGCTGCTTTTTCACCCATACCGCAAAACTCGTAATCTAGCATATGTGATTCACGGATTTAGTGCATGCCACAAAATATTGAACCTAGAGGCTACTATATGGAGTAAGATAGGTATATTGAGCTGGCATGCATGAAGTCCTTGCAGGAAGTGGTCGCTACAATACCTCTTGCTTCTACGCACCTTGGATTCACCGGGCAACTGAATTTCAGCAGTGCCTTGAGAACTGCCTTTCCAACTCTGCAGGAAAAGTTTCAAACTCTTATACATATCTATTTTCCTTTGCCTCTCCTGGATAATATTCTCACTCTTACTGAGGATCCTGTTCCTGAGGGGCTACAATATTTTACTGTATCAGACAAATGGCAATACTTTACTGCATCAGACAGGTTTTGCATATTTTGAACCCTGTGTATCTGCCAGTATTACTCTATTTTGGACTTATTTTTATGCTGCCTATTTGAACCTCACTTTTTCAGTGAATAGAGCTAAGATAAAAAAAAAACTTTTTATTGTTAATCATATTTTGTAGTGTATGTGAGAAATCACCTTATTTAAGTGTATACTTTGGTAACCTTGATATGAATTTTCAGTGCGGTTACTATTTATATTTTGACTATGTTACTTGCACGTGGATCAATACATTTTCATTTGGATAAGGCAATAGTGCTTTCAGGGAGACTCCACAGCAAAACAATAGAACAGAAAGAAGCACTGCATGTGCGAATCAATAGCGCAAGATGTATCATGCACAGTGAGAAAACACAGGGTACTCACATGTACAATGGCACTTAGTTGTGCCTGTAGGTGCAGGTTGGATTTTATCAGCAATCCCGCTAGCTGAACTCCGGTGTAACTGGAACTCTAGAGGCTGGTGCTATTCGTGTATATAGCCTCCATACAGCTACCTAATATAGACACTGTTGCCAATATAATTATCGTTGTTAATTTTGCATCACTGTTACCATTTGCAAATTGGCAGCAATACATATGGTCATATGTTCATTGTTCCACAACTAATATTTTCCACATTATTATCTCCTTTCTAGCGCCTCCTATAGGATATATATTAGCATTATATTTCCTTTATTTCAGTTTTGTTCACAGTGCTTTCAGGGAGTCTGGGGTTTTCTTTTTTATTTATTAAAGTGAACAAAAACCACAGAAGACGGAGGATTTTGCTGCTGTTCATAGATTAAAATTCCCCTCAAGGAAACAAGTATTTTTTTTTTCTAATTTTTTAGTCATGTATCAGAGCTTTAAATGAAATGTTCTAAACTTAAACAGAGAGTCACTGCACATTTCTGTGCATGGCTTACGGACATTTCAATGTGTAGTGAATATATTATTCACAGAGCATTTGCATATATACAAAGTCACCCTTTACCAATGCATGGCAAAGAATAATTTATTAGACTCTTTACAGAAATTACCAAACTTACAAAGGCTTTAAACTCATGTAGCATGTTTGTAGTGATGGTTTGAGTAACCTTTATTGCTTGGTTTCAGTGTAAGTAGCTAAGGATATTTTATTTATCTTATAATTGTATTATCTTTTAATAATAGTCAGCTAGATTACGAGTTTTGAGCGCTATAGGGATTTTAACGACCGCCACAAAAGGAGCGTTATTTCACCTCCCTATAGCACTGATATTACAGGTTTGTAAAAAGCAGGCTTGTGCGGGCGAAATGGTTGCATTGAGCTCCATATCGCACCGAAAACAAACACTGCTTTGACGTGCTCATGCCCAATTTCCCCATAGACATCAATGGGGAGAGCCGGCAAAAAGAAAAGCCTAACACCTGCGATCACGGAAACAAAAGCTCCGTAACGCAGCCCCATATGTCTATGGGGAAAAAGAAAATAATGTTTAAACCTAACACCCTAACATAAACCCCAAGTCTAAACACCACTAATCTGCTGCCCCCAACATCGCCGCCACCTACATACAGTTATTAACCCATAATCTGTCGCCCCCAACATCGCTGTCGCCTACATAAAACTATTAACTCCTAATCTGCTGCTCCCAATGTCGCCGTCACTATGCTAAAGTTATTAACCCCTAAACCTCTGGCCACCCACACCACTACCACTAAATAAATCCATTAACCCCTAAACCTAACCCTAACACCCACAAACTTTAACATAATAAAAATATAGCTAAATTAAATGTACAATTATTAAATAAATAAACCTATCAACCCCTAAACCGCCAGCCCCCCACATTGCAACAAGCAAAATTAAACTATATTAACCCCTAAACCTAACCCTAACCCTAAACCTAACCCCTCCTAACTTTAACATAATTAAAATAGAGTTAAACTAAAGTTACAATTATTGACTAAATAATACAAATTTAAAAATAAATACTTACTTACCTGTGAAATAAATCTTAGCTAGCTACAATATAACTAATAGTTACATTGTAGCTAGCTTAGGATTTATTTTTATTTCACAGGTAAATTTGTATTTATTTTAACTAGGTAGACTAGTTAGTAAAAAGTTATTAACTATTTACTAACTACCAAGTTAAAATAAATACAAACTTTCCTGTGAAATAAATGCTAACCTGCCTTACACTAAAACCTGAAATTAACACTACAATTACTAAAAATAAAAATAACTAAATTACATTAAAAAACCCCCACTAAATTACAAAAAATAAGAAACAAATTATCAAAAATAAAAAAGAATTACACCTAATCTAATAGCCCTATCAAAATAAAAAAGCCCCCCCAAAATAAAAAAAACCTAGCCTACAATAAACTACCAATTTGCCGCTCCGGACATCGCCACCACTATTAAAATGTATTAACCCCTATTCCACCACTCCTCGACATCGTCACCACTATAATAAACCTATTAAACCCTAAACCGCCGCCCTCCCAAATCGCAAACACTATTTAAATATTATTAACCCCTAATCTGCCGTCCGCCTACACACCGCCGATATAATAAACTTTTTAACCCCTAAACTACAAGCCCCCCACAACGAAATATACTTAAATAAACTATTAACCCCTAAACCTAACAACCCCCTAAGTTTATATTAAAATTACAATTTCCCTATCTTAAATTAAAACTTACCTGTCAAATTAAATAAATTAATTTTAAACTAACAATTAAACTAAGATAATTATTAAACTACAATTAAACCAACTACCAATTAAATTAAACTAAACTACACATTAAAAAAATCCTAAAACTACTCTAAAAATTAGAAAAAGTATCTATTACAAAACAAAAATTAACTAAATTACAAAAAAACCCCCACTAAATTACGAAAAATAAGAAACAAGTTATCAAAAATAAAAAAGAATTACACCTAATCTAATAGCCCTATCAAAATAATAATAGGGGTTAATAAATTTATTACAGTGTTTGCGATGTGGGAGGACCTCAGTTTAGGGGTTAATAGGTAGTTTATGGGAGTTAGTGTACTTTTTAACACTTTAGTTATGAGTTTTATGCTACAGCTTTGTAAAGTAAAACTCATAACTACTGACTTTAGATGGCGGTACGGGTCTTGACGGTATAGGCTGTACCGCTCACTTTTTGGCCTCCCAGGCAAACTCGTAATACCGGCGCTATGGGAGTCCCATTGAAAAATGACTTTTTTAAAAGTGCGGTACTGACGTTGCGTGACAGGCTAAAAGTTGTGTAGTGCACCTATACCGACAAGACTTGTAATAGCATCTTTAGGGAGAAAGCAGCATTAGCCATAACGCTGCTTTTTCACTCTTAACGCCAGACTCGTAATCTAGCTGTATGGTAATTAAAAGGCAAAATATGTAAATTATTGCCAGATTTAAAATTATCACTAAAACATGAAAAAAGCAGCACCCTTAATACAAATTCAAAATGTCCTGTGCTTCGTTATGTTGTCAAATAAATGGTGTTCTGTTGTCAGCTATAACATTTGTACACAACTAAAATATGATCCGCAGAATATTCAAAATATGTTACTTGAAACACATTTCATCAAAAAAATGAATTGCATACATATCATGAATTGATATTAGAAGCCAAGTTTAAAAAAAATATTCAAACACATTGGGCAGACATCTTGCATATTAAAACAGCTGCATTTTTCTTTCTTTTTTTAATAATATATATGAGTTCAAGTGGTATGGAAATCTCTTTGAAAAAACTTGTCTCTTATAGTTTTGTATGTTTACTCACTCCAAATGCAGGAAAACCACATTTGACTGTTAAAACCATATTTATAATTTAAGCACTATAATTCATTCAAACAACTGCACAGATGGGAAGGTTGTAGAAAAGGATACCATAATCTTCCTGAGTTGAATACAAAGTTTTAATACAGTAAACGCTAATAGATTGGAATGAGACTCAAACAGAGTAAGACAAGGGGTCACAAATTTAACTTGATTAATGCAGTCTAATTACAGTTAAGTCAGCTATTAAAATATGATCACCCTTGCTAAGATACTTGCCTGCATTGTACTGTCAATGTAGACAGGGCACTCATATATCTCAGTTCCATCTTCAGTCGGTTTTACATTACCAAAAAATGCAGGAGTTATTATGACAAATGGTAGATTTTGCACAATGTTCCTGTAAAAAGTGAAGAACACACTGAGTTTTTATGATAATTGATTGAAAATACACTTCTAGTCAATACAGCTACTGTATGTACATAAAACTCAAATGTGGAAAATGCATGTCACCTTATTGTCTAAACAACATTAAATGGCAAAAGCTATGGTCCAATTTATCAAAATGTGCACTACTAGTATTAAAGATCACAAATAGCTTGTGGGAATTCTTTAAAAACAATATTATAATATGGTACAAGAGAAATGTTTAAATTGATACTCATTTAACAGTTGCAAACAAGCTATAACAATGGACCATAAATAAACAAATTAAGCTCTTATTGAACTTAGTAGAGTAAATGTGTTACAATATAGAGAATCTCACTAATTAAGCCTTTTTATTTCATAATTGCTGTTCAGCCAGGTACCAGCAAATCCCTTCATATTGGTCAATCATTACTGGAAAAAAAGTGTTCTTACAATACTAAATACTGTCTGTGATGCTTATGTATTAATAATATAGATCTAAGAATTGATTATTTACAACAGTAGCACAAGAATGAAGCCTAGAGGAGTTTTTTTGCAACGTTATACGCATTTTAAGTGATCACAGTTTCAAGTATTCTGTTACATCAGCATTTTATCATCACTTTCTATTTCAACACATCTCTATTAATGTTTGACAACATCTGCAATTTGTATATGGAGTCTTGATAAATCATTACTAAATAAAATATGTTGGCATGCAAATATCAGCAATGTTCCATATAGGTAAATAGAATAAAACTGACAATTCTTAACAGTTTTATTGACATGGAATCATGTTATTTAAACAAATTAAATAAACATCAGCCTGTAGTTTGTTTGTTTGTTGTTGTTTTTACTTAGCTAGCTTTGAAGATAAATTTATTTTTCCAGTATGCTCATCATGCCAAGATACAAATGGCATTCAGATGGTTAATCAGTGGTGAATATCGATTTGGATTATAATAGGTTAATGTCAAACATGTAAATGAGTATACTCCTTCCACAGTGACCAAAGGGGTTAAATGAAAATCCCTTTACTGTAACTTTAAGAGGTGTGAATGGGCTGTTGTATCTGTCAGTTTCGAGTGACTTTTCAGTTTCAATTTCAAAAACAGGTGCTTAATCCACAAATACTTCTTTTCCGGAGATTTGGGGCTTTTAACAAATGAATGCATTTTGCATTGTGATTACTAGAGAAACTCTACAACCAGAAAGCAAAAACCCAATTTTGGAAGTAAATCGCTGATAGATTGTGATCAACCCCATGGATTGAAAATGCACATTCATAGTCCTGCCTTCAACCATTTTATTTACCACTGTCTCTTGCCCATAATATCACATTTCATCATGTTCTTGTTCATTATCAAATGTACTCAAAAAGGAAATTAAATACATCTTTCTTTTTGTAAAAATTGTGCATGGTCTACAAACCCCTGGTATAGGGAATTTACAACATTTTGAAAACCTAAGTTACACAATTTGTACACAAAAGAGGTGTTTAATGTCCCTTTGAGAGAAACATGAATCAGAAGCAACACATTCTCCTGGAACTAACTTAGTAATTTCAGGCAAAAATAGCCAATAGACTGTGATCAAACCCTTTTTGCTTCCAGGCAAATAGGTCAATGTGTTTTTCAAGTGGTGACAATGCAAAATGTATCTATATGTTAATAGCACACAGACGCTAATTTGTTTTCACTAGAAAAGTTCCTGTGTCAAGTACTTGTTATAAATAAAGAGACTGAGAAGCCACCAGAAACTGACATATATTAAAGCCCTTTAACATCTTTTAAGGTTGCAGAAAAGTTCTTTAGAATTAACCCATTGTCACTGTGTAAGAAAAAAGCTTTTTTACTATTTGAGATTAACCTTTTGCAATCTGAATCCATTCTCATCACTTCTAAACCATCTGAATGCCAATGGTATATAGTCACGATGTGCATACTTGACATGAATGTTCAATGACTATATTGTCACTTAATATTTTAAAAGGTTTGTTTTTACAGTATTTATATTAATTTATTTCAAAGCAATATTTTCCAGATTTGGTGCAATCTACAGCTGAAAACAAGAAGACAACGTGTTCTTATTACAAGGATTTATGACATCCTCTTATATTTGAATTTTAATAGTACTGAAACTGTAAAGAATGAAACCACTCCATTGCAATATTGTATCTATAAAGAACGTAAACGTGAGTTTAAATGAAACAACTGGATTTCAAAAAGATTGAGCTTCTGTGAACACAAAGGGCCCCATTTATTAAGCTATGGTTGCATCTTCAGGGGCCTCAGCATTTCAGGCTTGCATGAGTGAGCCTGGAATGCTAGTTAAGAAGCTGGGGTCTTAAGATTAGGATGATTAACAGCCCGTACTTGCACGTGATTGGCCACATGTGAGAAAAGAGGCGGCATTGCACAAGCAGTAGCTTTGAAAAACCTAATTTTAAAGGCTGTTCACCTAATCACAATTCCTTTTAAAAATACTTAAATGAAAGGTGAAATCTTTTTTGAACATCTTATTTACAGATACAATATTTCAATGGAACTGTTTCATGTTTTACAGTCTCAGTACTATTCAGTTCTAATAGAAAACCAAAGTCATCTTATTGTTTTCAGATATTGATTACGCCAAACTGGAATATGGTGCTTTAAATCAATTAAAGGAAATATTAAAAAAAAATAAAGATTTTAAAATATTAAAAGTGTCAAGATAGTAATTGAGCAAAAATGTCCAGTATGTCCATGCCTATATACAAATTGCATTCAGATGGTTTAGTAGTGATGAGGATGGATTTGTAATCCAATAGGTTCCTTTTGAACTCACAATTGCAAGATCATGTTTTACAGGCCAGTTATGAAGATGCCAGTACTAATATTTACAATCACGTCCTGATCTCACTTTTCCTGCATATTTCCTAAGCTGTACAGGATATCACATGCTCAATACATAAACATGTATAGGGATGAATAGTGCTTAAATAAATAGATTAATAGAGCTTTAAAAGAAATTGATACCATGTATGCAAATACTATGAAATGGCCACAGGAGACATTTTAAAGGTGCGTCTTGCACATGTGTAACACAATAGAAAGATTGGAATACTTGCAAAGATGTTCAAAATATAATTTTGGGTCTTTATAATGTGCCTTGAGGTCTTGAATTTGAAAAATTGTTATTTTCATGTTAAGAATAGGGCTTTTCTCTGTATACTGAAAAAGTGATTGTATGTTGATGTGGGAAATAGCACAAAACACGCTATTGTTACTGTGTTTAAATGAAAAGTGTCCTTTTCCACAAGACAAAGAGATGAAAAGACCTAAGTCATTAGATTATGATCAACTCCTTAGTAAGAACCATACAAAATATTAAGATGAAAGCCGTACATAAGCCAAAGCTAAAAAGGAAAGATATACCAGTGAGTGTGGCATACAACACAAAATAACAAATATTTCAATGTATTTTTATATGTATCTTTAACCTTTTTTAAAGGCAAAAGTAAATCACATTTTTATGGACACACTTTTCGATCTATATTTTGCTATAGTCTGTTTTAATTAATATAGAATGTTTGCCAAACAACCCTAATTATATTTCTTTCAGATGTATGACCACTTTTTAGTAGACGTGTTTATTCATTTTGTTACAAATGCATATTCATAACAAAAATACAGCTAATCTAAATGAAGGCAGAAACTGATTTAAAGAAAATGAATATGTACGCATTTCTTTAGTATACATTTGTTTCCTTTAAATTAGTTTTTAAAGGTAAAATACTTACCAATAGCACATTAGTGAGCTACGCTAATCTGGACCCTTCTTCATAGAGCCCAGTGCAGAGCGAATAGGAGGCTTGGCGTGGCAGATCCCAGAGCCTGTGCTAAAGGAATATTCTCTTTATCCACTGTGCTAAGCCTCTAATTAGCATGGCCCTGGGCTTTGTGAAAAAGTGTTGGATTAGCACCTGTAATCTGGCCCCTAGTTGTACAGAAATGTTGTGGGTAGAGATATGGGGGCTGGTTTAGCATGCTGCGAATGTCTTAAGACCGCTGCTCCTTAACTTATTCACCACCTCTGAGGCGGCGGCCAGCAATCATCCCGATCAGATACGATCGGGATGATAAACACCCCCTGCTAGCGGCCGATTGGGCGCAAATGTGCAGGGGGCAGCATTGCACACGAATACGCTGTCGGAATTTAGCAATGTCAGGCGGACATGAACCGCTACAGTGGATCATGTCCGCCGACACTTGATAAATTGGCCCCATGCTCTCAAGTAGCAAACGTCCTGCTTACAATCTGCAGGTGACTGTCTTGTGGAAACTGGGCTTTACTTGAAAATATTGAGTAGGTGAATTTCTGATCTTCAGCAAATATTCGGCTAGATTACGAGTTGTGCGTTAGGGTTAAAAAGCAGCGTTGAGAGGTCCCAACGCTGCTTTTTAACGCCCACTGGTATTATGAGTCTGGCAGGTACAGGTGTACCACTCACTTTTTTGGCCAGACTCGGAAATACCGCAAATCCACTTACGTCAATTGCGTATCCTATATTTTTAATGGGACTTGCATAGCGCCGGTATTACGAGTCTGACCAAAAGTGAGCGGTAGACCCTCTCCTGTCAAGACTGTTACCGCATTTTAAAGTCAGTAGTTAAGAGTTTTACACTACAACGCTGTAGCATAAAACTCTTAACTAAAGTGCTAAAAAGTACACTAACACCCATAAACTACCTATTAACCCCTAAACCGAGGCCCCCCCCCACATCGCCAACACTAAAATAACATTTTTAACCACTAATCTGCCGAACTGGACTTTGCCGCCACTATAATAAACATATTAACCCCTAAACCGCCGCACTCCCGCATCGCAAACACTATTTAAATATTATTGACCCCTAATCTGCCTGCCCTAACATTGCCGCCACTATATTAAATGTATTAACCCCTAAATCTAAGTCTAACCCTAACCCCCCTAACTTAAATATAATTACAATAAATATAAATAAAATTACTACAATTCACTAAATTATTCCTATTTAAAACTAAATACTTACCTATAAAATAAACCCTAAGATAGCTACAATATAACTAATAGTTACATTGTAGCTAGCTTGGGGGTTATTTTTATTTTACAGGCAACTTTGTATTTATTTTAACTAGGTACAATATTTATTAAATAGTGATTAACTATTTAATAACTACCTAGTTAAAATAAATACAAATTTACCTGTAAAATAAAAACTAACCTAAGTTACAATTAAACCTAACACTACACTATAATTAAAAAAATTACCTAAAAAAAATAGAATTGATTACAATTTAAAAAAAAATATCTGGTGGGAGATTACTTTTCTAAGCAGATATTTAAATGAAGAAATAGTACAGAGAGGTTTGAGGGTCTCCAAAGTCCCTGCATTTGGCACAGATAACCCCATTTTTATGAAAAAATGGAACACAGTCTTACACAAATGTTCCACAGATTTAATAAGTCTATTATATGAGCACCAGGATTTAGCTTTAAAAAATATTGAAAAAGAAATTTGTACATTAGAAACGGAGCTTACCCCTTTCTTAACTAACAAAACATGTAACGACAAATTTGAAACTATAAAAACAAAAATTAAAGAACTAGATGATCAGATTAGGGAGAACAAATATAATAAATATTTAAGAGACAGTGAAGATTTTAAAAATGGTACCCAATATGTACAGTTGAAACAACACTCACTTCCACATAGAAGAAATAATTCACAATCAGATCAGAAACCCACAGAGTAGGAATTTTCACACACACACACACAAATAACAATTATAAGAATAAAGAACATTTGAATTATAGGAACAACACGAACCATCATAGGAGAGAAGTCTCCTTTGATCACAGAAATAACACCACTTCACGAAGGGAACACTCTAGAAATGATGAAAGAGAAGATTTTTACGATAAAAAAGATTCACGAAACCAAAATTTTAATTACCAAGGGAGAAGGGATAATGAAAGAGGGTATCACAATTACAGACGTGATAACTCATGGAATCACAGAAATGACAACCAAGATCACAGGAATAGAAATGATAACCAAGATCACAGGAACAATACACATAGAAAAGAAAACACAAGATCTCACAATGATTATAGTACTAATATAGAGGATACTAAACTTCACCAATCTGGATCAGATTCTACTCACCCTTTTCAAAAAAACACACACAAGGAGAGACACAAAACAGAGACACACCACAACTCCCACCACCAGGAGTGGGTCCATCCCAACCGCTACTCCCCACTACATTTAGACAGAACAAATCAAAGAAAAAGAGAAAGAACACCAGATCATACAGGGGGGGGGGGGGGGAGAGGAGGAAGAACAAAGACACAGAAGGAGGTGCCAGAGAGACTAGGCATACACAACATCTCTTCATTTACTCTCACCAATAAAGAACAACAAGTGCTTTCAAAGGGTCTAAAATTCATTCCAACACAAAATGTAAATACATTTCAGCTTTTTATCGATGCACAAAAATTTATTAGAAACCTAACAGTGAAAAGATTTTTTGCAAGGAAAGAAACATTGAATCAGAATCAGCTTACTATAACACAAAATAAAGAACCAAGAACTTACTTTAAAAACACATCTACTTTTTATCCAAGTCATTGTAAAGGTCCAAACATAGAAGTATTTAGTAAATTACTACTACAAGACATAGAAGAATTACATTCAAAACCCAAATATTCGAATTTAACTAAGGAAGAATATGAAATATATCAAAATCTCAATAAACGACAGGATATAATCATGAAGGAGGCAGAAAAGGGATGAAGTATCGTAATTATGGATCGCAGCTATTATATGGAGGAATCAAATAGAATACTATCAGATACCAACACCTACATAACACTAAGGGAAAATCCAGAGAAAGCATATACAACAGAATTAAATCAAATATTATTGCAAGCTTTAGATAGAGAAATTATTTCTCAAGATGAATATGCTTTTTTATACAAAACAGATTCAAAAACACCTATTTTTTACTTTCTCCCGAAAGTTCACAAACATTCAACAAGACCACCCGGTAGACCAATTATCAGTGGGATAGACTCCTTAACCTGTAATCTTTCAGCTTTCATAGACCATCTATTACAACCATATGCACAAACAGCAAAATCATACCTCAAAGATACCAAACAAGTACTTAATTTATTACAAAATTTAAAATGGGAACCTAGTTATTCCTGGCTGACAATGGACGTAACCTCCCTATATTCTATCATTGACCACAAAAAGGGCATATAAGCCGTTGAATGGAGATTAAAACAAGACCCAGATTTATCATCAGCACTCCTGGAATTTATAATTATATCGATTGACTTTATTTTAAAACATAATTCCTTTTGGTTCAATGGAAATTATTATTTACAAGTATGTGGAACCGCCATGGGCACCAGGTTCGCCCCAAGTTACACCAAAATTTACATGGACCACTTTGAACACACCTATGTGTGGTCCAATGGCGCTCTTGGGGCGGGCCTGGTGTCCTGGAAAAGATACATAGATGACATTTTGTGCATATGGAATGATAGTGAAAGAGAAATTAACACTTTTGTTTCTCATTTGAATAACAACAATATGAATATTATTCTGACACCTGAAACTAGTAAAACAGAAATCACTTTTTTAGATTTAACTATATACATTTTAGAAGGCAATATACATACAAAAACCTATTTCAAAAAATGTGACACTAATACATATATTAGGAAGGATAGTGACCATCATCCAACATGGTTGAAAGCAGTCCCCAAAGGACAATTTCTTCGAATGAGAAGAAATTGTGATACCATAACTGACTTTGACATACAATCAAAAATTATCAAAGAAAGATTTGAAGTAAAGGGATATGAAACAAACCAATTAGAAAAGGTTAGGACAGAAGTAGCCAATAGAGATAGAACAACATTAATATCAAACACCACCCAAAAACAAGAACCTTTTAAGACTCATTTTCCAAGATTTATTACCACTTTCAATTGTGGTCACAAACAAATAAAACACATTATAAATAAACATTGGAAAGTTTTAAGAAATGACGAATATTTAAAAAACATTATTCCAAATAGACCATCTATTACTTTTAGAAAAGGCACAAACTTCAAACAAAAGTTAGCACCATCTCTTATAAAAGGAATGAATCCCCCTAAACCCATTCAGATTTCAAATCTGACAGGCTTCTATACTTGTGGACATTGCAAAGCATGCAACCACACAAAAAAGACATTTAAAACTTTCAGTTCAACAGTAACCGGTAAAACATATCCAATTAGAGATTTCATTAGTTGCAAAACATACGGCTAGATTTAGAGTTTTGTCGGTAACGACCCGCGTAGCTAACTGGCTTTTTTCTGGCCGCACCTTTAAAATAACTCTGGTATTGAGAGTCCACAGAATGGCTGCGTTAGGCTCCAAAAAAGGAGCGTATAGCATATTTAACTCAACTTTAACTCTTGATACCAGAGTTGCTTACGGACGCGGCCAGCCTCAAAAACGTGCTCGTGCATGATTCCCCCATAGAAAACAATGGGGCTGTTTGAGCTGAAAAAAAACCTAACACCTGCAAAAAAGCCGCGTTCAGCTCCTAACGCAGCCCCATTGTTGTCTATGGGGAAACACTTCCTACGTCTGCACCTAACACTCTAACATGTACCCCGAGTCTAAACACCCCTAACCTTACACTTATTAACCCCTATTCTGCCGCCCCGCTATCGCTGGCCCCTGCATATTATTATTAACCCCTAATCTGCCGCTCCGTAAACCGCTGCTACTTACATTATCCCTATGTACACCTAATCTGCTGCCCCTAACACGGCCGACCCCTATATTATATTTATTAACCCCTAATCTGCCCCCCACAACGTCGCCTCCACCTGCCTACAATTATTAACCCCTAATCTGCCGACCGGACCGCGCCGCTATTATAATAAAGTTATTAACCCCTAATCCGCCTCACTCCCGCCTCAATAACCCTATAATAAATAGTATTAACCCCTAATCTGCCCTCCCTAACATCGCCGACACCTAACTTCAAACATTAACCCCTAATCTGCCGACTGGAGCTCACCGCTATTCTAATAAATGTATTAACCCCTAAAGCTAAGTCTAACCCTAACACTAACACCCCCCTAAATTAAATATAATTTAAATCTAACTAAATTAATTAACTCTTATTAAATAAATTATTCCTATTTAAAGCTAAATACTTACCTGTAAAATAAATCCTAATATAGCTACAATATAAATTATAATTATATTATAGCTATTTTAGGATTTATATTTATTTTACAGGTAACTTTGTATTTATTTTAACCAGGTACAATAGCTATTAAATAGTTAAGAACTATTTAATAGCTAAAATAGTTAAAATAATTACAAATTTACCTGTAAAATAAATCCTAACCTAAGTTACAATTAAACCTAACACTACACTATCAATAAATAAATTAAATAAAATACCTACAATTACCTACAATTAAACCTAACACTACACTATCAATACATTAATTAAATACAATATATACAAATAAATACAATGAAATAAACTAACTAAAGTACAAAAAATAAAAAAGAACTAAGTTACAAAAAATAAAAAAATATTTACAAACATTAGAAAAATATTACAACAATTTTAAACTAATTATACCTACTCTAAGCCTCCTAATAAAATAACAACACCCCCCAAAATAAAAAAATGCCCTACCCTATTCTAAATTACAAAAGTTTAAAGCTCTTTTACCTTACCAGCCCTGAACAGGGCCCTTTGCGGGGCATGCCCCAAGAAATTCAGCTCTTTTGCCTGTAAAAAAACACATACAATACCCCCCCAACATTACAACCCACCACCCACATACCCCTAATCTAACCCAAACCCCCCTTAAATAAACCTAACACTAAGCCCCTGAAGATCTTCCTACCTTATCTTAACCCTACCAGGTTCACCGATTCATCCTCAGAAGTCTTGATCCAAGCCTCGGAAGTGTTGATCCAAGCCCAAGCGGGGGGCTGAAGAGTGACGTCCATCCTCAGGCTGAAGTCTGGATCCAAGCGGCGACTGAAGAAATCCATCCTCGGGCTGAAGTCGGAAGTCCATCATCTGGATGAAGTCTTCTATCAAGCCGCATCTTCAATCTTCTTTCTTCTGGAGCGGAGCGGAACCATCTTTTTCCAAGCCGACGCGGAACATCCTCTTCAACCGACAACTAGACGACAAATGACGGTTCCTTTAAATGACGTCATCCAAGATGGTGTCCCTCAAATTCCGATTGGTTGATAGGATTCTATCAGCCAATCGGAATTAAGGTAGGAATATTCTGATTGGCTGATGGAATCAGCCAATCAGAATCAAGTTCAATCCGATTGGCTGATTCAATCAGCCAATCAGATTGAGCTCGCATTCTTTTGGCTGTTCTGATCAGCAGGTGGAGGCGACGTTGAGGGGGGCAGGTTAGGGGTTAATAAATATAATATAGGGGTCGGCGGTGTTAGGGGCAGCAGATTAGGGGTACATAGCTATAATGTAGCTGGCGGCGGCGTGCAGACGGCAGATTAGGGGTTAATAAGTGTAGGTGGCTGGCGGCGACGTTGTGGGGGGCAGATTAGGGGTTAATAAATATAATATAGGGATCGGCGGTGTTAGGGGCAGCAGATTAGGGGTACATAAGTATAAGGTAGGTGGCGGTCAGCAGATTAGGGGTTAAAAAAATTAAATCGAGTGGCGGCGATGTGGGGGGACCTCGGTTTAGGGGTACATAGGTAGTTTATGGGTGTTAGTGTACTTTAGAGCACAGTAGTTAAGAGATTTATAAACCACCGGCGTTAGCCCAGAAAGCTCTTGACTACTGACTTTTTTCTGCGGCTGGAGTTTTGTCATTAGAATTCTAACGCTCACTTCAGCCACGACTCTAAATACCGGAGTTAGGAAGATCCCATTGAAAAGATAGGATACGCAATTGACGTAAGGGGATCTGCGGTATGGAAAAGTCGCGGCTGAAAAGTGAGCGTTAGACCCTTTCCTGACTGACTCTAAATACCGGCGCTAGCCTAAAACCAGCGTTAGGAGCCTCTAACGCTGGTTTTCACGGCTACCGCCAAACTCCAAATCTAGGCCCTAGAATGTAATATATCTATTACAATGTGAATGTAAAATACAATATTTAGGTCAAACCTCAAGATTTATAAAAACTAGAATACTCGAACATCTGTATAAAATAGAAAAAAAGAAGGACGATCATGGTGTCCCCATTCATTTTAACAACTGTCAATGTTATAAAAACAAAAATCATCTATTCTGGATAGGTATCGAAAAAGTCTCTCTACATTGGAGAGGAGGTGAGATAGAAAAATCACTAAATAAGAGAGAACTTTGGTGGATACACACACTAAAGACCTATGGCCATCACGGATTAAATAAAGACATTAGAGTAGCGGCCTTTATATAATCTAAGAGTATAACATGATAGGATGTCCTATTCATAATATTCGTAATGAATGAATTACAATTTATTCATATGTATTTTTGTATGTATATTTTTATTTTATTTTTATATGTATATGTATTTTATTTTTGTATGTATATTTTTATTTTATCTTCATATTTTTATAATACTATTTAATTTAAAATATGTCATACATATCTGGTTCAGAACAATATAACGATTTTTGAAATGTAATTTTTATCTATAAAAATGCAAAGTTCTTTTGTTGTTTGGTTCCTTTCTGTTAACTGAACCCTTAGTGATCTGCACTATTATTTTCAGATCGTTGCACATAAATACTGGACTTTTAACAATGATTATGGATAAGCCGATAAAGAACTTTTTCACATCCGACGAAAATTGGAATGGAAACAAAAGGTTGCCGAAAAACATCCAGGATTGGCTCTTCCGTCAAACACGTGATCACAAGTCAGAAGCGGACCTGATTTAGAACTTACGTCCAATATGAACTTGAAAGGGAACTACTGTTTAACTGATTTTGATTGGTCCTAAAAACAAGGTGAAATTTTCATATTGTCATCCGATTTATATAGTATAATTATAATTAGATCTTTGCATTTTTGCACACTAACAATGATCTAAATAGAAACCGGCTGACAATATTGACATCTTAATTTTTGTAAATCTTGTAAATTTTGTGAGTCTGGCTCCGGTGAGACCGGAAAAGGAACATTAATTATTTCTGTATAAAAGCACCTGTGTAAATCCAAAGGCAGCATCTTACCTTTTTAATGCTCTTGAGAAAGACGAAACATCGTTGAAACGCGTAGAGCTTTTGATTATGAGCTTTTATCTATTTGTCCATAGTGACATTTTAAATAAATTCGTATTTTTATGAACTTTTGCTTGCTGCCTTTTTGGATTTTTGGATTTCTTTTAATTACACCAGCGGGAGTGCAGCAAAAGGAGCCGGATTCCGATTTTATCGGAGTAAGTATACTGCACATTTTGCACCAGTTGTATACTGCATTCAAAGCACATTATCCTGTATTCACAGCTACAGTGGATTGGGGGAATACCTAATACCTAATCGCAAAATATCATTCAGATCTTTTTTCAGAGTAAGTATACTGCACAATTATATGGTGTTGATCTACACACACAGAAATAAAGTCCTTTCATTCCCAGGCAATTTTGGAGCACAGAATAAGAAAACACCTGCGCCTCTATACCACACACCACAACAATTACCACAGTCTCATTTTGGGAGAGACTGATAGACGGCAGCGGTATATACAGAGGGGAGTATTTTAACCTGTGTAGATAGATATTGTTTGTCAACATTCTAACATATTTTGTACATTTGTTTTGTTTATCTATATTTTTAATGGGACTTGCATAGCGCCGGTATTACAAGTCTGACCAAAAGTGAGCGGTAGACCCTCTCCTGTCAAGACTGGTACCGCATTTTAAAGCCAGTTGTTAAGAGTTTTACACTACAACGCTGTAGCATAAAACTCTTAACTAAAGTGCTAACAAGTACACTAACACCCATAAACTACCTATTAACCCCTAAACCGAGGCCCCCCCACATTGCCAACACTAAAATAACATTTTTAACCACTAATCTGCCGAACCGGACTTTGCCGCCACTATAATAAACATATTAACCCCTAAACCGCCGCACTCCCGCATCGCAAACACTATTTAAATATTATTAACCCCTAATCTGTCTGCCCTAACATTGCCGCCACCTACCTACATTTATTAACCCCTAATCTGCTGCCCCCAACGTCGCCGCCACTATATTAAATGTATTAACCCCTAAATCTAAGTCTAACCCTAACTAACTTAAATATAATTACAATAAATATAAATAAAATTACTACAATTCACTAAATTATTCCTAAATTATTCCTATTTAAAACTAAATACTTACCTATAAAATAAACCCTAAGATAGCTACAATATAACTAATAGTTACATTGTAGCTAGCTTAGGGTTTATTTTTATTTTACAGGCAACTTTGTATTTATTTTAACTAGGTACAATATTTATTAAATAGTGATTAACTATTTAATAACTACCTAGTTAAAATAAATACAAATTTACCTGTAAAATAAAAACTAACCTAAGTTACAATTAAACCTAACACTACACTATAATTAAATAAATTACCTAAACTAAATAGAATTGATTACAATTTAAAAAAAAATATCTAAAGTATGAAAAACAACAAACACTAAATTACAGAAAATAATAAAATAATTACAAGATTTTTAAACTAATTACACCTAATCTAATCCCCCTAACAAAATAAAAAAGCCCCCCAAAATAAAAAAGCCCTACCCTACACTAAATTACAAATAGCCCTTAAAAGTGCCTTTTGCGGGTCATTGCCCCAAAGTAATCAGCTCTTTTACCTGTAAAAAAGTACAAATACCCCCCCAACATTAAAACCCACCACCCACACAACCAACCCTACTCTAAAACCCACCCAATCCCCCCTTAAAAAAACTAACACTAACCCCTTGAAGATCACCCTACCGTGAGACGTCTTCACCCAACCGGGCAGAAGTGATCCTCCAGACGGGCAGAAGTCTTCATCCAGACGGCATCTTCTATCTTCATCCATCCGGTGCAGAGCGGGTCCATCTTCAAGACATCTGACGCGGAGCATCCTCTTCAAACGGCCGACGACTGAATGAAGGTTCCTTTAAGTGACGTCATCCAAGATGGCGTCCCTTCAATTCCAATCAGCCAATAGAATGCAAGCTCAATTCTATTGGCTGATTGCTTCAGCCAATAGGATTTTTTCTACCTTAATTCCCATTGGCTGATAGAATTCTATCAGCCAATCGGAATTGAAGGGACGCCACTTTGGATGACGTCACTTTAAGGAACCTTCATTCAGTCGTCAGCCGTCGTTTGAAGAGGATGCTCCGCGGCGGATGTCTTGAAGATGGACCCGTCTGGAGGACCTCTTCTGCCCGGCTTGGATGAAGACTTCTGCCCGTCTGGAGGACCACTTCTGCCTGGTTGGGTGAAGACGTCTCATGGTAGGGTGATCTTCAAGGGGTTAGTGTTAGGTTTTTTTAAGGGGGGATTGGGTGGGTTTTAGAGTAGGGTTGGTTGTGTGGGTGGTGGGTTTTAATGTTGGGGGGTATTTGTACTTTTTTTTTACAGGTAAAAGAGCTGATTACTTTGGGGCAATGCCCAGCAAAAGGCCCTTTTAAGGGCTATATGTAATTTAGTGTAGGGTAGGGCTTTTTTTATTTTGGGCGGCTTTTTTATTTTGTTAGGGGGATTAGATTAGGGGGATTAGAATTCTATCAGCCAATCAGAATTAAAGGTGAAAAAATCCTATTGGCTGATGCAATCAGCCAATAGGATTGAGCTTGCATTCTATTGGCTGTTATTTTGTTAGGGGGATTAGATTAGGGGGATTAGAATTCTATCAGCCAATCAGAATTAAAGGTGAAAAAATCCTATTGGCTGATGCAATCAGCCAATAGGATTGAGCTTGCATTCTATTGGCTGTTCCAATCAGCCAATAGGATTGAGCTTGCATTCTATTGGCTGTTCCAATCAGCCAATAGAATGCAAGCTCAATCCTATTAGATGATTGGATCATCAAATAGGATTGAAGCTCAATCCTATTGGTTGATTGTATCAGCCAATAGGATTTTTTCACCTTTAATTCTGATTGGCTGATAGAATTCTATCAGCCAATCGGAATTCAAGCGATGCCATCTTGGATGACGTCACTTAAAGGAACCTTCATTCGAGAAGAGCCATCGTCAGAAGAGGATGCTCCACGCTGGATATTTTGAAGATGGAGCCGCCCCGCGCCGGATGGATGAAGATAGAAGATGCCGTCTGGATGACCACTTCTTGCCGCTTGGATGAAGACTTCTCTCTGCTTCGTTGAGGACTTTTTGCCGCCTGGATGAAGACTTCTCCCGGCTTCATTGAGGATGGATATATGGTCTTCAAAAACTGTAAGTGGATCTTCGGGGGTTAGTGTTAGTTTTTTTTAAGGCTTTATTGGGTGGGTTTTATTTTTAGCTTAGGGTTTGGGCAGAAAAAGAGCTAAATGCCCTTTTAAGGGCAATGCCCATACAAATGCCCTTTTCAGGGAAATGGGGAGCTTAGTTTTTTTTTAGTTAGTATTTTATTTGGGGGGTTGGTTGTGTGGGTGGTGGGTTTTACTGTTGGGGGGCTGTTTGTATTTTTTTTTTACAGGTAAAAGAGCTGATTTCTTTGGGGCAATGCCCCGCAAAAGGCCCTTTTAAGGGCCATTGGTAGTTTATTGTAGGCTAGGGTTTTTTTATTTGGGGGGGGGGCTTTTTTATTTTCATAGGGCTATTAGATTAGGTGTAATTAGTTTAAATATTTGATCATTTCTTTTTTATTTTGTGTAATTTAGTGTTTGTTTTTTGTAATTTAGTTAATTGAATTTAATGAATGTAATTTATTTAATTGTATTGTAAGGTTAGGTGTTAGTATAAGGCAGGTTATGTTTTATTTTACAGGTACATTTGTATTTATTGTAACAAGGTAGCTAGTAAATAGTTAATAACTATTTAGTAACTATTCTACCTAGTTAAAATAAATACAAACTTATCTGTGAAATAAAAATAATAACCCCAGATTGCTACAATGTAACTATTAGTTATATTGTTGCTACCTTAGGGTTTATTTTATAGGTAAGTATTTAGTTTTAAATAGGAATTATTTAGTTATTAATAGCATGTTTTATTTAGATTTATTTTAATTACATAAAAGTTAGTGGGTGTTAGGGTTAGGTTTAGGGGTTAATACCTTTAGTATAGTGGTGGCGACATTGGGGGTTAATAAGTGTAGGTAGGTGGCAGCGACATTGGGGGTGGCAGATTAGGGGTTAATACCTTAAATATAGTGGCGGCGACATTGGGGACAGCAGATTAGGGGTTAATAACTGTAATGTAGGTGGCGGCGAAATTGGGGCAGCAGATTAGGGGTTAATAAGTGTAGGTAGGTGGCAGTGACATTGGGGGCAGCATATTAGGGGTTAATAAGTGTAATGTAGGTGGCGGCGATATTGGGGGCGGCAATATTGGGGGCAGCAGATTAGGGGTTAATAAGTATAATGTAGGTGTTGGCGATGTCGGGGGCGGCAGATTAGGGGTTAATAAGTGTAATGTAGGTGTTGGCGATGTCGGGGGCGGCAGATTAGGGGTGTTTAAACTCAGGGTTTATGTTAGGTGTAAACATACATTATCTTTCCCCATAGGAATCAATGGGGCTGCGTTACGGAGTTTTACACTCCTTTATTGCAGGTGTTAGGCTTTTTTTCAGCCGGCTCTCCCCATTGATGTCTATGGGGAAATTGTGCATGAGCACGTAACACCAGCTCACTGCAGAGCTGGTATTGGAGTGCGGTATGGAGCTCAATTTTGCTTTACGCTGCAAAATTGCCTGCTGACGCCGGGTTTTCGTAAACCTGTAATACCATCGCTGTAGGGAGGTGAGCGGTGTTAATAACTTGCATGTTAGTACCGAGCAGCTCTTACCTCAAAACTCGTAATCTATCTGATGGTTATTAAGCTACTCTCACCCAAGGTAATCCTGAAAATCTGGCCTGTTAAGTAGGCCTGAGGACAGGTTTGAAAAACAGTGTAGTAGTGCATTGCTGCTCCTTCAACAAAATATACTAAAAGAATAAAGCAAATTTAATAATAGAAATACATTGGAAAGTTGTTTAAAATCGCATGCTCTATCTGATTAATGAAAGAACATTTTTGGGTTTCATGTCCTTTTAAGCAGAAGAATAATTAATTTTTTTTTATAAAAAACAACAACATCCTAGATAAAATTATTATAATTAAATAATCATGTTCTAATTGGACAGACATTCTTACAAATGACAGATAATTATATATGAATCCACTAAAGAACACGGTAATCATTCTAGCGTAAACCGCAATTGCGTTCACGCATTCGCTTTCAACTTGTAATACGAGCGGTAAACCCAATGTGCACAAACCCGCGATAAATCACTTTCACTCGCGCAACAATGTTAGCGTGCCACTCGTAATCTGGCCCTAATCTGTGAAACATCATACAGTATAAGCATATTATTTGTAAGCATTGTTTTACACGTGTATCAGATGATGGATGTGTGAGAGTATTTGTTGAATGTATCTTTTGTAATTTACTGTGAGAGAATAAATTCAATCTTAAATGAAGACTCTACCTTGATTTCTTTAGATGGTTATTTTTAAAATCCCATTCTGCACCTTGTAAAATTAGACTCTCGAGGTACAACTGATATCCCTCTGTATCAGGCTTGTAATCAGGATATTCAGCTATGTGACACTGGAGTACCACCTGCAGGCAAAAGAAATCAAACACATCAAGCGCTCACACTGAGGCAGAAGCTGTCAGTCAACAAGCGTGCAGTGAGAACATTTTGTTTTCTTGGCTCACAAATTCAAAATATATCATTATTTTGTAGCACAAAATGTACATTATCTGCAAGAGCATTTTCTAAACAAATAGATAAATAATACAATTCTTATGGCCATATAATAAATGTTTTTACATGTTCAATAAAAATGTTAAATTAACTGCATCTTCACATTCTCTCCCATCAAATGCTTTCACTGCTACACCACGTTATACTATTCAGAAGACAAATACAAATTAAGTATATGCTGCTTTAACTGGGAGAAGGCAAAGTAAAAATAGAATTTCATAATAGAATGAGCTCCAAGAAAGAGCATAAAGAAATGTAATATAGGAATTCACAGAATCTCAGAACTTCATACAGTTCATTTAAAGCAGTAATTTTTATTACTTATACTTCTGAGAAAAGCCAAAGGCAATTAACTTTGAATGGCTCCTAGATACACACTATTAGTGCTTATTGAATCCCAAATGGTGTCATGAGGACAATTCTACAATTTTAGATTAATTTAAAATAAATCTACCTATATAAATGTCATTAACCTCTTTGTGCAGGGTTGTTTTTTTTTTAAACAAAAGCAGCTAAGTGCTTAATACTTTACTGCCATATAAAGTGAACACAATAATAAATGCATTGTTATTTTCATAATCCACACTAGGGTGGACTTCATTATTTAAGGTAATTTTATTACTCATTTACTGAGAGCATGTTTTTTTGTGAGGAAAGCAGTTACGTTTAAATATTTTTTAATAAAGTTACTTCTGTGGGCTTCTGCATGCTACAATGTGAACATGAAAAATACTGATCTCTTTATATGTAATTGCATTCAACTTTGAGTAAACTTCTGAATCATTTAAAACCACTTTATGTCAGAACCATATTTTAGTTTGTGTGAATCCTTAATCTCAGGCTTTAGTTCCTGAGAAGCGGTTAACATATCAAATACTGGTCTATAGGAAATTAGGTATATATATATATATATATATATATATATATATATATATATATATATATATATATATATGTGTGTGTGTGTGTGTGTGTGCAAACACTGTATAGTTAAAGGGACAGAACACTGTAAAATAGTTTTTCCGTTAATGCATTTCCAAATACTTTTTTACCAACTACAGAGTATAAAACGTATGAGATTTGCTTTTTTAAGGTTTATTTGTGTATATGAATTAGCTGATTTTGTGTTGTGAAGCCACAACCTAATAAAATGGGTTGAGGCTTGTAGGTATAATCAGATCTCACTACTTTATCACATTGTGTACATATACCTGCTTCTTTATCTTATATCTGTCCATAAACCAATAACCAATAACAATGGAAAATTAACATTGTATTAATTTATCTCTTTTATAACCCTCTGGGACTGTAATTTATTCTACTGGCTGTGTTTATACAGCTTATCTATAGCTTGAACTAAGGCCAAAAACTTTCAGAATGGGTGGGGATACCACACACTAAATCAACTATTTTAAAAGACAATATAAGGGTAAACAAAATACTTGTAAACAATTTCATACACTCCATCAGGTAAAGTGGATAATTGGGAACAAATTGAAAGGGAGACAAAACTCCCGTCATGGATCATCTAAATAGTGTATTTATGTGATACATTAAAGCTCTCAAGCAGAATTACTCTTGAAAACAATGTAGTTGATAATCAAATCTCAAAAGTCAGTCGTACAGAATAATTTAATCAAGGAGTAGCTGTGCATATATTTGGGAGCAATAGCCCACATTTCACATTAGTTTGATCGAAATCAAGACAACAAACGTCTAGTAATTCTTTGCCCTCTAGTATTATTTTTAGTTACCAGAAGGTATTTTTGTGAGTTGTGTATTTATACTATTAGTTGGTAGGTTTATAATTAGCTTGGTTACACATTTATACATCTATATTCCTAATATATAATTATTATATTTGATTCAGTATTATTTTGCTATAATTGTAAAATGCCATTATACAATTATGCATTTATGTATGAATACAATTGTATTTTGTTGTTTATAAGAAACCTATGCAAATGTATGAACATTACTCTTTGGCCAAAATGAACACTAATATAATAAGTTTGATTAACATGGTTAAATCTGTTCAAAATATATAACTGCATATTCATAGTGTGTGCAACTGCCTTATTACAATGAATCTGGCCATGTTATCTGGGAGGAGTGCCCAGCACCTACAACTGTTATCTTTGCATCTAAGCAACATCTTCCAATACACCTGGAGGATGATGTTTAATTAGCTCACTCCCTACCTGTACTTACATGACAGGGAAACTGGCAGGTCTGCTGGAGTCTTGTAATTTACCTTAGGTATTTGCAGGGCAGAGCTATGCCCTTACTCATAACAACATTTGAAAATCTTTCATTTGAAATATTGTAAAAAAAAAAAAGTAAATGTTTCAAGTCCTCAGTTACTGGACTGTTTTCTGTATAAAGAAAAATATCAATACTAAAGCAATGTCATGCGTTACGTTTTTTGCATATGTATAATTCCCTGCATCATTGCTTTAGATCTAGTCCCCTGTGGGTGGACACATACCTTGGTACACACCCATGCAACTGGGCTACAATTTGCTATTGAAAAATCTTATGGGTTGTCTGCTCCAACATATTATGCCAGGGGGCTTGAGAGGGGTAATAACCACTATAATTTTACATTCATCAACAGTCTAATGGTAACCTCATTTCATGTATTGTGTGCAGAGTCAGCACCTGTAGTTATTATTTACCACTACACGGGATCTGCATATTGCTGCAAAAACCTATGGTATCTAAGACTTACAGGAGTACTGGAATTTGTATATTAGTTTTTCTTACCATATGCTATGTCTCATAATTGAAAAAAAAAAAATATTCTTGTCCAGCCATTTATACATTTAATGGAGTTGTTTAGTGCCCTTTCCCTATTATTATCATTTTTTTTATTACAATCCACATCATATTCTAGATGGTATTTAGCAGATTTTTAGATGGTACTTAGCAGATTTCTTTAATTGAGTACCAATAATAATACCTCATGCAGTGTATATCCATGATGGACTGCAAATTCCACTCTTAATGCAATTAATAAGGCCTCTGGATTGTTTAGTCCACCAAGGTAAATAGAAGTCATAGCCTCTTTTTCACTTTTGGCAAATGGCATTAAACCTTTCTTCACCCACTGCTTTAGCTGCTTGTGTTTCTTATGAAGATCTAAATAATATAAAAATGTGTCGTGAGACAAAGCAACAACATTCCATATTAGAATAAGAGCTAAAGTTACAATTTCAGTCACATTAAACAATCAATGCAAACATGTTTTAAGCAGTTTTTGTATAGCTTCTTTATCTTTAATAATTAGAGCATCCAGTGTCATAAAGCACAGCAGGCAATTTCACATAAACCACTCTAAAGAGGTAAGAGCCTTAATATCAGGCATAATCAGCAGCGTTGTTGACTTAATGGTACTTATTATGCCATATCTATAGAAAAATGATTTAGTCATAATAATAGCTTAACATTTGGTAACATTATAATAAGCTTAAAATCACTGATAACACAATTAAATGTATTACATATTTGTGAGAAATGTAAATATATGTTGGTTATTATTATTACATGGTTTTATTAACACACCAAAAGGTTTTGTAGGTAGATTTATTGATTCCAAATATGATGTATTTTGTAGTTTTCTAATAAAGAATGTTTTCATAGTAATTACTTGTTACATAAGGTTATGCCTTTTCCATGTATTAAGCATTACATATCCTGTCTTCATTCGTCAATTTTATGTTTCAGTTCAATACTTTCTGGTAGAACATGATTTAGGGCTGCAACTAACGATTATTTTCATAATCGATTAATCGGCCGATTATTTTTTTGATTAATCGACTAATCGGATAAAAAGAGAATCAATAATAGTTTTCTATGTTTTAAATAAAATCCACATAATGAGACTAAAACTTTACATTAGCACAACTGTTTCTTCCATTTTTAAGCAGCAGAGCACAGTTTTATAATTAAACAAAACAAAACCACAAACTGTTTGAAAAGAGGTAGAACTAGAAAGAGTTAGGCTATCACTGTTAATAACATTCTGTTATTCACTCTTTCAGAAACTTTGCATTGAAATGCAAAAATCTCAACATGTCCACATGCTTCTGGCTAAGGCTGGTTCTCTGTTTACAGCTATATTTCCTGCAGCAGAGAAAAACAGCAGAGGCTGTTGAGATGCATAAGTAGGGTTTTGCCAATTTCACCAAAGTGGGATATTTATCTTTGTTAGCTCTTCACCAATGCTAAGTGTTTTCTACCTTGGCAAGGGGCCTCTCAAAGTAACCCTTGACTTCATTCTAACATAAAAATATCTTGAATATCTATATGCAATGGTAAATAACTAGCTATAAGGTTAGGGGAAATATCTAGTCCGCTCTAAAAATAATGAATACATACTTATAAAGGTTGAAAAACCAACTAATCGATTATGAGATTCGTTGACAACTATTTTCATAATCGATTATGACGATTAGTTGTTGCAGCTCTAATATGATATATATATATATTTATATATATGTCAAGAAAAAGAGCACTCTCACCTTATTAATCAGCTGCCAGGGTGCCAGCGGTTCAATATATGTAGAAATAGAAGGCACTCTCTGGTCTTTTTACAAAGGTGGTTTATTGAAATAATATGCTCTGAAGGAAGTGGAGTGTGTCCCTGAAACGTCACACTTGTTTAAATAAACCACTTTTGTAAAAAGAACAGAGAGTGCCTTCTATTTCCATATATATATATATATATATATATATATATATATATATATATATATATATATACGTTAGATTGTACTCTATACTTACTAATATAAGTTTACAAAGGAATAGAACAAGAATAAGTAATATTGTGTGGCAACCACAAAGCATACAATCTATTTTAACTCACTTGGCACATATCAATCTATTATTTTATATATATATATATATATATATATATATATATATATATATATATATATATATATATATATATATATATATATTTTAATATATATATATATATATATATATATATATATATATATATAAAAATATATGAAAAACAATCAGTAACACCTGCCAATTTTCCTCCTAAAGACAGACACAGTCTTAAATTATTGTCGGTAGAAATTGATCAGAAAGGTGCATATATTCCCAGAAGACATAACCAGCAAGAGCTCCAACCCTTGATAATAATGTATTCCTAATAAAATAAGCCTGTAACAAACATAGTCATTTCTTGTAGCATGCTTAACTTTAGAACTATTGCTTCACACTCTACATAATGCAGTTACTCTATTATTTTCAGATTTTACCAAAGACAGATTTTTTTTATTTATTATAATAACCAATGCATTGACCCTTGCAATGGTTAGTGTAGAATATTACATAGACCAGATGTTAGTTTCTTATTATTAGAGATGGGCTCATAAATTGCATCACTCCATAAATAATAATCACTGACTGAATGTCTAATGACTTATCAAAATAAAAGTAAATATTTATTCACTGTAACTTTAATGGCACATTATGTGTGGTATTGTGGGTAACCATAAACATAGCTCATTACTTAAAAGAAGAATCTATAAATATAGTATGTTAATTATCAGGAAAATAATGTTTCTTTAAATTAAACTAGCAAGGAAAATGCTAAAAAAATACATTAAAAGCAATTTACACTCTGGAAAAAATACAGGATCTATCAGCCTTTAATGTACAAAGGGCTAGACTCCAGTTGTAAGCAATTGGTATCAATAACAATACATTTATGTCTTCAAAGAGTTTTGTTGTCAATATCAATTGTTAAGTTTATAGTTGTTGAGTTTATATCTTGAATGTCATTCAGCCTAAGCTATGTTATGATGTATTCTGTTACATATACTGGTAAGTAACTTGCCTTGCAGCCAGCTTAATAAACTGTGTGATGCCGGATGTTGCCTGTGTGGGTAAAGCCATGATTGTGGAACTTCTGATTTCTGTAAAGCCTCTGCAATCTCTCTGAGATATCTCTCTGGTATTGCAGGTAAACCAACAATCAAGAATTGTGAGAGCTCTTCAACACTGTGTTTTATGTCTTTCAGGAATGTGTTTATCCAATTGCATTCCTAAATTAAGAAAATATAAAGGTTTGAAAAATAAAAAAGACATACTACATTAGCTTATCAAGAATTACTTTAATAATGCAAAATGTGTCAACGTTTTAGTTGTGAATAGGCCAGTTTATTTCATGTAAATTAATTTAATCAGCTTGTCAAATGAACAGAAAAATAATATTTTTTTTGTTTGCCTTTTCACCCTGGGATATCCCTAAATTATGTATCAAATGTAAATGATACCATATGTTGTGTTTTACCGTTAAAATAAAAAGAAGAAATAAATTTAATGAATAAATCGCAATATACTCAATATTAAGCTATATACAGTATATATATATATATATATATATATATATATATATATATATATATATATATATATATATAAAGATCTTTAGGTACACAAGCACTCTCACCAAACTTATCTGATAGCCACCAGGGTGCAAAGTAGGAATAATAGTTTAGCAGGAAATAAGCACTCTCTGGTTTTGAAAAACAAAAGTATATTTTATTAGCATAGCGCTAGTAAAATATATATAAATATATAGATATACATATATCTATATTTAAATACTATTGGCCTCATTTATGAAGCTGAAGATGCAGCTTTGGGGCATAAGTGTTGAAGGCTTGAACCTCAGGATTGAACCAAATGATTGTCAAGCCCTACTCATATTAAAAGTTGAAAGTAAACGCCATCGCTAGAGCGCAATTGAAGTCAACGCGCATTGGGCTAAAGCTAGACACAAAAAGTTGCACAAAACACATCAAAAATACATTTAAAAAATCAGTTACACTCAAAATAACACCATCTAATAAAAAATATTTAAAAAAAATATTGCATAAAATAGTTATAAAGGCTCAAAGACATGAGGTCTCAGGTGTTAGAATAAAAAAAGGCAGACAAAGGGCTTTAACATTGAGATACATACATATAAATGTCTTAAGATGTATATGCATATATATATATATATATACTGTATATGTATGTACATATGTATTTTTATGTGTATATATGTATTTACAGACATATATACACATAAATACACACACACATATATATATATATATATATATATATATATATATATATATATATATACACACACACACACACACATTGGAGCCCTTTGCAGATAAGTAGCTGAAAACATGTAAAAACATATTTATGCAATATTCATATTTAATAAAGTGTTATATTGTGTATTTACTGTAAATATGTAACATTCCAATGTTCTGCACATAACAAAATATGTTCTATGTATTTATAAATAGATATTCCTATATATATCTGTATATTTCTATACCACTATATAATCATGTTTATAGTGTGTGTATATATATATATATATATATATATATATACACATACAGGTGGCCCTCGGTTTACACCGGTTAAATTTGCGCCCTTTAGAATAACAACCTTTTTTTCAGTCATGTGCACTAATTAAAATAGCCAGTAGGTGGAGCTGTCCGCTTGTTTTGCAGTAAAGTTATGCAACTTAACAGGTCTAAAATCGATCTGTGTACACAGAGCAGACATTAGCTATCGAGCAGCCACTTCCCTATTATCTTCCTGTCCAGCTGCTTGAGGTGAGGGTATCTAACTGCTTATTAATCACTGCAGATTGAAATGCAAAGAATAGGTGTAGACCTAATATAATCTAACATGCTAACTGATTGCAGAAAAATGCAAGTAAAAAAATGTTTTTGTTCATTAAACTTAGTTTGATGATGATGCAGTCTGTTGTGTAATTATTTTATTAGGTGCTGTTAGCAAATGTTTTTGCTCATTAAACTTAGTTTGATGATAATAGAATCTATATTATTAGGTTTATATATGCTGTTTAGGATTTAAAGTCTTCATTTCAAAGCTTTAAAAATAATGTATTAGGTGTTACTTATGACAATTTTGAGAGGGGCCTGGAACCTAACTCCCTCACTTCCCATTGACTTACATTATAAACTGGGTTTCAATTTACAACGGTTTCGATTTACAACCATTCCTCCTGGAACCTAACTCCGGCGTAAACTGAGGGCTACCTGTATATATATATATATATATATATATATATATATATATATATATAGGTATAAATATATATTTGTGCAAAATACCCTCAGATATATATAGAAATATGTATTTATGAATAAATAGGACTTTTTCTTCTATGTTAAAAACATTGGAATGTGAAATATTCATATTTTCATGTCAGGATAGCGCACTTGAGAATATCCTAAATTCGGCTTTTTATGAAAATTTAAATAGCAAATACAATATCCTAAATTCAGCTTTTTATGAGAGTCGGACTAAAAAGTTTACTTTCAACTTGTAATACAAGCTCAACCCAACACGTGCAAAAAGCTTACTTCTAGCACAGTGTCAAATAGCTCTCCCCTTGTAATCTGGCCCATAAAAACAAAATTTATACTTACCTGATGAATGTATTTATTTCTGGACATGAAGAGTCGACAACATCCGACACCACCTTAGGGAGAAAACCCAATTTGGTACGATGGACAGCCTTATCAGCATGAAAAATAAGGTACGGTGAATCACACTGCAGAGCTGAAAGATCAGACACTCTGCAAGCAGAAGAAATAGCAAGAAGAAACAAAACCTTCCAAGATAACAATTTTATATCAACAATATGCATCGGCTCAAACGGAGCCTGCTGCAAAACTTTAAGAACTAGATTAAGGCTCCACGGGGGAGCAACAGGTTTAAACAGAGGCCTGATTCTAACCAGGGCCTGAACAAAGGCTTGAACATCTGGTAAGTCTGGCAGACATTTGTGCAAAAGGATACATAGTGCAGAAATCTGACCCAGACTACTAACCAATAAACCCTTCTCCAGGCCATCCTGAAGAAAAGATAAAATCCGGGGAATCCTCACCCTGCTCCAGGAGAACCCTTTAGATTCACACCAATAAAGATATTTACGCCATATCTTATGATAAATTGTGCGAGTAACAGTTTTGCGAGCCTGGAGCATAGTTTCAATGACCGATTCAGAAAAACCATGTCTAGACAGAACTAAGCGTTCAATCTCCAAGCAGTCAGCTTCAGAGAATCTAGGTTTGGATGGAAGAAAGGCCCCTGAATTAGAAGGTCCTTCCTCAGAGGTAACCTCCAGGGAGGTAGAGATGACATCCGTACCAGATCCTGCGAGGCCATGCAGGAGTTATTAGGATTACTGATGCTCTCTCCTGTTTAATACAAGCAATGACTAGTGGAAGGTGAGCAAACAGAGGAAACAGGTAAGCCAGAGAGAACATCCAAGGAACTGCTAGAGCATCTATCAGAACGGCCTGAGGATCTCTTGACCTTTAACTGTACTTTGGAACCTTGGCGTTTTGGCGGGACGCCATCAGATGCAACTCTGGAACCCCCCACCTGTGGGTTATCTGAGAGAACACTTCCGGATGTAGAGCCCACTCCCCGGGAGGAAAGGTCTGTCTGCTCAGAAACTCCGCCTCCCAATTGTCCACTCCTGGAATGTGGATGGCAGATAGAAGAAAATTATGAGCTTCCATCCACCGTAGAATTAAAGTCACCTACTTCATGGCGAAAGAACTTAGAGTTCCTCCATGATGTTTGATGTAAGCCACTGAGGTGATGTTGTCCAACTGGAATCTGATAAACTGGACTAAAGATAATTGAGGCAAAGCTGTCAAGGCATTGAAGATTGTTCTCAACTCCAAGATATTTATGGGAAGAGAAGCCTCTTCCTGAGACCACAGGCCCTGAGCCTTCAAAAAATCCCAAACAGCTCCCCAGCCTGGCTGGCGTCCGTTGTCACAATAACCCAGGAAGGTCTCAGGAAGCAAGTGTCCCGAGACAGATGTTCCTATGAAATCTACCACAAGAGAGTCTCTTGTTAGGGGGTCCAGATTTATCCTCTGTGATAAATCTGAATGGTCTCTGTTCCATTGACGGATCATACAAAGTTGCAGTGGTCGTAGATGGAACCGAGCAAAAGGAATGATGTCCATGGAAGCCACCATCAGCCCAATCACCTCCATGCATTGAGCCACTGATGGACGAAAAGCAGACTGGATGGAAAGGTAGGAAGCAAGAAGTTTGGATTTTCTGACCTCCATCAGGAAAATCTTCATGGACAGGGAATCTATGATAGTCCCTAGGAAACACACCTTTGTAGATGGAACAAGAGAACTCTTTTCCAGATTCACCTTCCACTCGTGGGAACGTAGAAAAGACAACAACATCTCTGTATGAGATTTTGTAAGTTGAAAAGATGGCGCCTGAACCAAGATGTCGGCTAGATAAGGCGCCACAACCATTCCCTGGGATCTGATCACTGCCAAAAGGGCTCCCAGAACCTTTGTGAATATTCTGGGAGCTGTAGCCAGACCAAACGGAAGGGCAACAAACTGGAAATGCATGTTCAGAAAGGCAAACCTTTAAAACTGGTAATGATCCCTGTGAATGGGAAGGTGTAAATACAAGTCATTCAGGTCTATGGTCGTCATGAATTGACCTTACTGGACCAATGGAAGAATGGAACGAATAGTTTCCATCTTGAAGGATGGAACCCTGAGGAATTTGTTTAGACACTTTAGATCTAGGATGGGACAAAAAGTTCCCTCCTTTTTGGGAACCACAAATAGATTTGAATAGAATCCTAGTCCTTGTTCCTTTAGAGGGAAAGATACAATAACTCCCAGGGAGGATAGGTCCTTCACGCAATTTAAGAAGGCCTCCCTCTTTACCTGGTTTAAGGATAATCTTGACAGGAGAAATCTGCCCCTTGGAGGGCAAGACTTGAATCCTATTCTGTATCCCTGTGATACTATGTCCACAGCCCATGGATTTGGGATATAGCATACCCAAGCCTGCCGAAAAAGAGAAAGCCTGCCCCCCACCTGATCCAAACTTGGATCGGGGGCAGACCCTTCATGCTGATTTAGAGTCAGCAGAAGGCTTTTTGTTTTGTTTTCCCTTGTTCCAGATTTCTGCCAGACCAGGTCCAAACTGAATTTTACCCTTATAAGGTAAAGCCAAAAGCTTGGCCTTTGAAGAAACATCAGCCGACCAAGATTTTAACCACAGAGCTCTGCGGGATAGCACAGTGTAGCTAGACATCTAAGCTCCCAGTCTAATTATCTGCATGTTGGCATCACAGATAAAGGTATTGGCCAGTTTGAGAGCTTTGATCCTATCTTGGATCTCCTCTACCATAGTTTCCTCTGAAATGAGATCAGACAAAGCATTGCACGAATAAGATGCTGCTCCCACAACTGTGGCAATATTCGCTGCAGGTTGCCCCTTTAATCCTTGATGGATATACATCTTTTTTAAGTAAGCCTCTAGCTTATTATCCATTGGATCCTTAAAAAAGCAACTATCCTCTATAGGAATGGTAGTTCTCTTAGCAAGAATAGAAATAGCTCCTTCTACTTTAGGTACAGTGCGCCATAAGTCACGAATAGAGTCAGCAACAGGAAACATCTTTTTAAAAACAGGGGAAGGGGAAAAATGAACCCCTAGCTTATCCCATTCCTGAGCTATAATTTCAGACATCTTCCTTGGAACAGGAAAAACCTCCTCATAAGATGGAGAATCATAAACTCTATCCAGTTTAGAAAACTTTGTGGGATTGACAGCAACCGAAGGTTCAGAGTCGTCCAAAGTAGCTAGAACCTCCTTCAGTAGTAACTGGAGGTGCTCAAGCTTAAATCTAAAATTAACCTCTTCAGACTCTCAAGATTTTTCTACTAAATTGAGTCTAAGCTTTCATCTTCAAAAGCTACTGAAGTATTTTAATCATCAGAAAATTGAGAAAGATTGACTAATGCAGACTTAGAAACAGAAGCTTTACTATCAGGCAGCTGTTTTGATTTTCTCTTACGCTTACCCGAGGAAGGGAAAGCTGACAACTCCGCATAAACTGCAGCAGTAATCTGAGCAGCAAAATCCCCAGGTAAATAAACACCTCAGGTGGTTGAGAAGACACAGAAGGCACAGTATGAGAAACAACTAAGGCTTGGGACGTTTGAGGAGAATGCTGAGGCATGTCACCCACAGCATTATCCTGAGAGACACTTGGCTCAGAAGGAAGTAACTTGTCTTTAAATTTTAAAGTTTTAGTTAAACATGAGGGGCAAAATTGCATAGGCAGGGCAATTTGGGCCTCTAAACACAGTAAACATTTATCCATAGAGATAGATTGATCCTGTTCTGAGTCCATAGCTATAGTAGAACGGTTCCCACTAGCAATGACAAAATAAAATATATTTTTTTTAAATATCTACCCAAAAAATTAAACAATTTAAACAAATTTAAACATCAAATGTAATAATACATATAGATGGTCAATTGTATTGAAAACCTACCGGCCAGAAAGACACCCCAATAGTAAGAGGAGAAACCGGAACTCTCTTTGCAGAGATCCTCTCCTCTTAAATGATCCGGGTAGATGCTAGAAACAACCTTCTAGCTGCAGCCGACACAAGAAGCCTCTAGCTGTGTAGTAAAGTTTTCACTATCTTCCTCAACGGCTCTGCTCCTAAAACCAGAAAGGCAGGCATCACGTGAGTGGGACCCAAATGAACTGCACCATCAGAAAACAAAGTGAGCCAAAGAGCCTCACAGTGAAAAATACGGCAGTTTAATAAAACCATTTTAACACAGGAACAGGTAAGCCCCATCAAGCGCAGCCCGATGAAGGGCAATAACAAAGAATAAGCCTCTCAACATAGATGCAATAAAATATGATAGGTCATATAATAAAGGAAATCCTCTACATTAACCCATAGCATCCCTTAGCCAAGTGAACTCCCTAAGTCTCATACTGGATTATAAATGGCAATAATTGTCCCCATATGAATCCTTAACTGATAAGGATTATTATGTCCCAAAATGGATCTGATTATAAAGATTAACCTCTTAAGTGCTGCTGTCATTCTGTACCTAGAAGGCAAATTCACTTACCTTAGATACAAATGCAAGACAGATGCTGCTCCTTAGGTGTGGCAGGTACTTCACTCCCTGTCATGGACCTGTAGGAAAAGAAAGAACAGAGTAACAAACTCTGGCTTTCTATAATAAAGGGTAGCAAAGTGTTAAAAGTAAAGCAAAGATAACCGCTCCACCTTTTAACTGCTAAAAGCCATCACTACTCTTACTAAAGAGATTAACATGGACACAGCTAGACCCCAATCCTTGCTTGCAGGGAAAAGTACCCATAAAAGGACTATATCTTCAGACACCAACTTCGCACATCCTCTATTGACAGAGACAAAGAGAATGACTGTGGATTATGGGTAAGGGAAGTTACACTTAACAGCTTTGCTGGGGTGCTCTTTGCCTCCTCCTGCTGGCCAGGAGTTGAATATCACACTGGTAATTGGAATGATGTCTTGGACTCTCCATGTCTTAGGAAAGAAATGAATAGTTCTAAGGGTAGAAATACTTACAAAACTAGCAAAAACTAAATAATTCAATGCAGCATATTGAGCTAATATAAATACCATCAAACACATGTTGTATGATCCATTTCTTTTGTATTTTTTAAACTTTTTTTCAATGCTCTTTGTCTGATGGCTAAGGTTAAACTATGTGACTGTATATCATTTTTGCATTGCCTGCCAGACTAGGATATTTTTATTCCCCTGCTGCTGAAAATGCACATAAAATTAATGAATAATAATATTGATTATCTGTGTTCAACTCCATCTGTCTGAAAGCTGTTTTAGCTGTCCAGTTTATCTTTGGCAGAAGTAGAACGTAAAATGACTTGAATATGACAAAGGCCTCAATTTAAAAGTTGCTTTCTTGATTTGTGCAGCTCTATTGAAATCAACTTAATATTGAGACTGCATTTTTGCTATATTTTTAAAATTCATTATGGCTGCACTGTTCAATGCTAACAACAATTAAAGTGTTTCAATAGAGAGATAGAGAGGAGGTTTTCAGATTGCTTTTCCCTATAATTGTAGTCAAAGGGACTGAGACATTATATATATATATATATATATATATATATATATATATATATATATATATATAGTTTGTCTGAAAAAGGGCAGATTGTGTTCACTCCGAAATGTCACATTTAAGCCCAATGCATCTTGGAAAGTCTGGAGAGTGATATATCCTTGTGGCTGTCTACACACAAGGGGAATCGTTTCCATTGAGCCGTAATTAGGTTTGCGTGCGCTCGCAAACCGTCAAATAAGCTATCGGAAGCAATATCGTTAAATGACTGCTTCCAACGGCCAGTTATAACTCAATTTCGGCAACTGGACTTCGGCTGCCGAAAACATTATCGTGTCCCATGCAAAGTATAAGAAGCCGCTAATCTTTAAATAATACCAGGTTTCCAATGCTCGCGCAAACTGTTAATACACTGTCGGAGGCTGCCGATACAGTAACAAAAATTACACCCAGCTCAACTAGGTGTAAAATAGGAGACCTTTTCCCATTGAAATCTAACCCGACATGCCAAAACCCCTTTCTCAGCCATCCCCCCCACATCACAACTTATAATAAATCTATTAACCCCTAATCCACCATGCCCCCACAACGCAATCTAGCTATTTAAACTAGCAACCCCTAATCCGCTATGCCCCACAATGCAATATAGCTATTTAAACTATTAACCCCTAATCCGCCATGCCCCCACAACGCAAATAACTTATCACTAAGCCCCCTAACCTAACACCACCTAAATTAACCCCATTACATAAATTAAAATAATCCTAAATTACAATTAAAATATTAAATCCTAAATTACAGTTAAAATATTAAATCCTAAATTACAATTAAAATAAAAAACAACATTAAAGGGACATGAAACCCAAAAAATTTCTTTCACGATTCAGATAGAGGATACAATTTTAAACAACTATCTAATTTACTTCTATTTTCTAATTTGTTTAATTATCTTGGTATCATTTATTGAAGGAGCAGCAATGCACTAATGGTTTCTAACTGAACACATGGGTGAGTCAATCAAAATCAATATATATATATATATATATATATATATATATGCAGCCATCAATCAACAGCTAGAACCTAGGTTCTCTGCTGCTCCTGAGCTTGCATAGATAAACCTTTCAGCTAAGGATAACAACAGAAAGAAGCAAATTAAATAATATAAGTACATTGGAAAGTTGTTTAAAATTGTATGCTCTGTCTAAATCATGGAAGAAATATTTTGGGTTTCATTTCCCTTTAATCTAAAAATTAAACCTAAGATTAAATTACTATACTTAAATCTAAAATTACAAAAAATAAAAAAGGCTACAATTACAAAAAAAATAAACCGAATTATCCAAAATAAAAAAAAATTAAACCTAATCTAATATCCCTATAAAAGTAAAAAAGCCCCCCCCTAAAAAAACACCCCCTAATCTAAGACTTAACTACCAATAGCCCTTAAAAGGGCCTTTTGTAGGGCATTGCCCTAAAGAAATTAGCTCTTTTACCTAAAAATAAAAATTAACCCCTAACAGTAAACCCCCAACCCACTAAACCCCCCCAAAATAATAAAACCTAACACTAAAAAAACATAAACAACCAATTGCCCTTAAAAGGGCATTTGTATGGACATTGCCTTTAAAAGGGCATTCGGCTCTTTTGTGCCATTAAAATAGCAAAGTCCTGATCTAAAAAAAAATACACCCCAAAAAATAAACCTAACACTAACCCCAGAAAATCTACTCAGGGTTCCTGAAGTCCGGTCATCCATCCTTATCCAGGAGGCGAGAAATCTTCTTCCAAGCAGCGACATCTTCTTCCATCACGGCGACCTCTTCTATCTTCATCCCGGACCACGGAACTGAAGACCGGCGACCGTGGAGCCATGGAGCGTGGAGGATCAGCCTGATTTGAACAGCCAATAGGATTTCAGTAGCTCTCATCCTATTGGCTGATTTGAATTTGAAGAATCAAATCAGCCATTGGAATGCAAGGTACGCCATTCTTAGACACGTAACTTGCATTCAATATTTAGTGTACGGAGGTGATTGTACGAAAAGGATCCTCCACGCTCCGCGGTCGCCGGTCTTCAGTTCTGCGGTGCCAGTCTTCAGTTCCGCAGTCCTGGATGAAGATAGAAGAGGTCGTCGCGATGGAAGAATATGTCGCCGTTTGGAAGAAGACTTCATCGCCGGACTTCAGGAACCATGACTACCTGCCTGGGGGTTAGATTTAGGCTTTTTTCTTTATTTTTATTTTTTAGATTAGGGATTTTATTGGGCGGTAAAACAGCTGAATGCCCTTTTAAGGGCAGTAAAAGAGCTGAATGACCTTTTAGGGCAATGTCCATACAAATGCCCTTTTATGGGCAATGGGTAGCTTAGGTTTTTTAGTGTTAGTTTTTTTTTTTGGGGGGGGGTTGGTTGGGTGGTGGGTTTTACTGTTGGGGGGGCTTTGTATTTTTTTCTAGGTAAAAGAGTTGTTTAACTATTGGTAGTTTAGTCTTAGATTAGGGGGTGTTTTTATTTTGGGGGACTTTTATTTTTATAGGGGTATTAGATTAGGTTTATTTTTTTATTTTGGATAATTTGGTTTATTTTTTTCTGCAATTGTAGACTTTTTTATTTTTTGTAATTTTAGATTTAAGTATTGTAATTTAATATTAGGTTTAATTTTTAAATTAATGTTAGGTTTTTTATTTTAATTGTAATTTAGGATTTATTATTTTAATTGTAATTTAGTATTATTTTAATTTATGTAATGGGGTTAATTTAGGGGTGTTAGGTTATGGGGCTTAGTGATTAGTTATTTGCGTTGTGGGGGCATGGCGGATTAGGGGTTAATAGTTTAAATAGCTAGATTGCATTGTGGGGGCATGGTGGTTTAGGGGTTAATAGTTTAAATAGATACTTTGAGATATGGGTGTTGGCGGATTAGGAGTTAATACATTTATTAGTTATTGTGGTGGGGGTTTGCGGTTGAGAGTTAGATATTGCGCATGCGTTAAGTATTTGATTTTAACAGCGAGTGACGGGGAACATATACACGCCGCACTTGTATGTAGCGCCGTATATGTGATCGAGTGTAGTGTAAGGTCGGGTTACCATAGTAACCTATTAATGTTTTAGAAATCTGGCATCGGGTGGACTTACACTAACTTACACCTACACGAAAAGAGCGACTGCACACAAAGCGTAAACTTTTTCAATGGAAACCTGGTACTAAAATGGAGCCGTAATTTACTTTTAGCTGTCGGCCGCTTTGGTAGCTTACGGCTCCATTTTTAACGGCTCAATGGAAGTGAGCTCAAGGTTTGGTTTCTTATTTCCTCATTCATTTACAGCACCCAAGCGAGTAAACCTTGAATTCTAATGTGAGAGTGCCATTTTTATAGATAAATAGATTGATAGATATATAGATATAAACGGATAGATATAGATAGAATGGGATTGTGATAAAAGTACAATTGAAACTGCCAAGTAGTGCATGTCTTTTCAATGCACATCATTTAATAATTAAATAATGAAAACTCACTCAGCTCTGTGTGCTATGAGGGACAAACCCCACAATCATAAAAACAGGGAAAAAAAGTTGCAACATGTTTGTATGAGATTTAACCAAATGTTGCATAGTTTATGAAAAAGATGAATTTACAGAAATTATCAAGTGACACTATTAATAGCTTATTTAAAGGCAAACATACATTAATTTATGAGATTCAATACAAATAATTGTATCGAGTTTCAATGACATTAAAGGGATAGGAAACCCACATTTTTTATTTCATGAATCAGATAGAGCATGCAATTTAAGCAACTTTCTAATTTACTCCTTTTATCAATATTTCTTCATTCTCTTGGTATCTTAATTTGAAAAAGTAGAAATGTAGCCCATTTTTGTTTCACCACACAGGTAGCGCTTGCTGATTGGTGACTAAATTTAGCTATTAGAGAGAGATTATACTGGCAGTAATAAAAAAAATATTTTAAAACAATTTTAAATATAATACAAAGTGCTTTCTAAAATTAAACAGATGGTTTTCCACATACCGTAAACTGCTCAGCATACTTTCATACATACCACTGATTATACCAAGATGCACACTTACAATAAATGAGTTACTCTTATCAATCACCCATTTCGGGTATATAGCTTCATAATGTTAGGATATACTTTACAAAATGTTTTGGAATGTCTCTTTCACCCCTTTAGATGCATTGAGAAATAACCAGTAACTATGACCTACCACAAGGACCATGCTCAGGACCAGGTCTTTCTTAGTCTAGCAGGAGCATGAAAATAGTCTCCTGATTTTCTCTATTGACCTTTTGAATCACCCTAAAAAGCAGAACAATTGGAGGATAAACATATATTAATATCCGTTGCAAACACTTAAAGGAATATGAAACCTATTTTTTTGTTTCAGGATTCAGATAGAGCTTACAATTTTAAACAACTTTCTAACATGTTTATTATAATTTTTTTGTTCACTTGGTATCTTTTGTTGAAAAGCAGGAACATATGCTTAGGGAACCTGCCCATTTCTGGAACACTATCTGGCAGCAGTTTTGCAAGGATGTTATCCATTTGCCAGAGCACTCAATAGCAGCACTATTTTCTGCTATTTAGTACTCCAAATGCTTACCTAGGTATCCCATCAACAAAGAATATTATGGGAACAAAGCAAATTTGATAATAGAAGTACAATGAGGGGAAAATTATTTGATCCCCTGCTGATTTTGTACGTTTGCCCACTGACAAAGAAATGATCAGTATATATTTTTAATGGTAGGTTTATTTGAACAGTGAGAGACAAAATAACAAGAAAAAAATCCAGAAAACCACATTTCAAAAATGTTATAAATTGATTTGCATTTTAACGAGTGAAATAAGTATTTGACCCCTTTGCAAAACATCACTAAGTACTTGGTGGCAAAACCCTTGTTGGCAATCACATAGGTAAGCCATTTCTTGCAGTTGGCCACCAGGTTTGCACACATCTCAGAAGATATTTTGTCCCACTCCTCTTTGCAGATCCCCTCCAAGTCATTAAGGTTTTGAGGCTGATGTTTGGCAACTCGAAACTTCAACTCCCTCCACAGATTTTCTATGGGATTAAGGAATGGAGACTGGCTAGGCCACTCCCGGACCTTAATGTGCTTCTGCTTGAGCCACTCCTTTGTTGCCTTGGCCATGTGTTTTTGGGTCATTGTCATGCTAGAATACCCATCCATGACCCATTTTCAATGCCCTGGTTGAGGGAAGGAGGTTCTCACCAAAGATTTGATGGTACATGGCACCGTCCATCGTCCCTTTGATGCAGTGAAGTTGTCCTTTCCCCTTAGAAGAAAAACACCCCCAAAGCATAATGTTTCCCCGTCCATGTTTGACGGTGGGGTTGGTGTTCTTGGGGTCATAGGCAGCATTCCTCCTCCTACAAGCACAGCGAGTTGATTTGATGCCAAAGAGCTTTATTTTGGTCTCATCTGACCACAACACTTTCACCCAGTTCTCCTTTGAATCATTCAGATGTTCATTGGCAAACTTCAGATGGGCCAGTACATGTGCTTTCTTGAGCAGGGGGACCTTGCGGGCGCTGCAGGATTTCAGTCCTTCACGCTGTAGTCTGTTACCAATTGTTTTCTTGGTGACTATAGTCCCAGCTGCCTTGATATCATTGACAAGATCTTTCCTTGTAGTTCTAGGCTGATTCCTCACCGTTCTCATGATCATTGAAACTCCACAAGGTGAGATCTTGCATGGAGCCCCAGACCGAGGGAGGTTGACAGTTATTTTATGTTTCTTCCATTTGCGAATAATCGCACCAACTATTGTCACCTTCTCACCAAGCTGTTTGGCAATGGTCTTGTATCCCATTCCAGCATTGTGTAGGTCTACAATCTTGTCCCTGACATCCTTGGACAGCTCTTTGGTCTTAGCCATGGTGGAGAGTTTGGAATCTGATTGATTGCTTCCGTGGACAGATGTCTTTTATACAGGTAATAAGATGAGATTAGAAGCACTCCCTTTAAGAGAGTGCTCCTAATCTCAGCTTGTTATCTGTATAAAAGACACCTGGGAGCAAGAAATCTTGCTAACTGATAGGGTATCAAATCACAAAAGAAAATATTTGGGTGTCATAGCCCTTTAATAATTTACCTTCCTGGATGAGTATGGTCACTTGAGGTTTGGGGTAATAGACAGGCCTTGCTCTCATGTGATTGGTCTTTGAGGTAAGATTCAGTAACAAGGTGCACTGTACTCTGTGTTATTTAACATTTTTTTACAGCTTTCCCAAATATTGGTCCATCAGAGACACAAGTGATATGTGTTAATAGATTAATGGGTTATTATATTTTAGCTGAGTTCTTGTATTATTTAATATAAATAACAGAACAAGCAGTATAAATAGTTGCACAGATCATTTATTTCATATTATCAGTAGATAATTGTTATTTAGAAAATGTATATTTACACCTTTTAAATCTATATTGCAAGTTGGAATATTACTTATTTTCCTACTTGTAATATATATGTAAAAGGTGTAAATATAAATACTGATTTGTTTATAGATGAATAGCAACCTCCATCCCTCTCTTGGCTGAAAGTGATACGACACCTGTTATGTTAGGTTTTTCTTCTGAATAATTTTAGTCAAATAAAATATTACAAATATTATTTAGCATAAATTTCTCCACGCCCCCCCCCCCCCCCAAAAAAAAATGTGATTTATTAATTGAATTGTCTCCTACTACTAAGTTTAACTGCTATAGAAAATGTTGTAAGGGTTGTGATTTCTTGGATGTTTCACACATGCAGCTACATTATGCTTTACTATAAAACTGTAGGAATATTTCCCAATTAGGTGGTTAAACATAATACCACTATGGCCATTTCAAACTACTCATCAAAATAAATACATTATGAGAGCTATGTTCTTTCTATTATGTGTGCAATCCAAAGTGCATCAGTCTGCAACTTTCCCTGCTGCCAATGATTAATAGACCATAAGTGCAAAGAGTCCACAAAGGAAAGTGCCAAGTAAAGCAGCTGCAGGAGGCTTTCTTTTATCGTGACTGCTACAAACTAATTCAGCATTGTCAGCTCTAACAGTTATATTCTGATGATGAAATATGATTTGGCTGAAATTTATAGTCTATTCTGCTGTTCCTCAAAACTCACTGATTTTCAGTGCCACGGGGTGGTGTGGAAAAACACCACCCCGTCCATAGCAGCTTGTACAACAGTTTATTCTTTAGTGTAACCCAACAAAAGATAATATCAGTATGTTCACTTTTAAAGTGAGCAACAATAACCTTCTGCTGCTAGTGCTACCTATTGGCTGCCAAAGACAGCTGAAGCATTGCACATAAATCTACTGAATCATTCTATAGCAGTCAGGTTGTTAAATATAAGACAGATCTGTATCCTATTGGCATATAAGAATCATTTATTTATAGTGGACTGGGGAGCATAATTGAAAAGCTTAATGTGTTGTATTCAAGTACAGTTAGGGGGATTATGCTTTACATTGTGCTACAACAACATTGCATTCCGACAGTAAAATAATTCAGAGAGAATTTGTCACAGTCTATGAAATCTTGTGCTGGCTGTTAAAGTAAAGGTCAATTTTGATGAATTAGTGCTGGTTTTTAATAATCCTATTAAAAACAAGGGCACTTTAATTTATCACAATTGACATTTCACTAATTTTCTTCAAAAGGTACCTTTTAATCCTGACAGCCATTGAAGCGCTTCCTCCGCACCTCGCAAGCCCTCTTCGTGGGTCCAAAATGAGGAGGCCGGCTTCCTCCAATTACGGCGTTGCCTCAGGCCATGATCCCCGCAGGGGGAAAGCCTTGATTGGAGGAAGCCGGATTCCTCAATTCTGACGTAAGAAGAGGCTTCCGACGGCCGGGGGAATCGCTGTAGCGGATGTCAGGATTAAAAGGTAAGTTTTAGAAGAAAACAAGTGAAATTTCAATGATTAATTAAAGTGCCCTTGTTTTTAATAGAATTATTAAAAACCGGGCACTAATTCATCAAAATTGACCTTCACTTTAGCAAATCAGAATAAAAAATAAAAAAATTCTAGCCTTAGTTTTTTCTATGAAAACAATGGGAATTACTAAAGAATTCTTAGAGCAAAACAAATAGTCTCTCAAAGTTTAGATTATTTGTTTTTAAATAAATCACACTCAAAATAACATAATACATAAATAATACACTGGGGCCGATTTATTATGCCCCGTATTGGCCAAAATACGTCTGTTTCCGTGAAAGACTTCAGGCTCGCCAGAAACAGGAGTTAAGAAGCAGCGGTCTTAAGATCGCTGCTCCTTAACTCGTACGACTCCTCTGAGGCTGCAGACATCAATCCGCCTGATCGTGTACGATCGGGTTGATTGACACCCCCTGCTAGCAGCTGATTGGCCGCAAATCTGCAGGCGGCTACATTGCACAAGCAGTTCAACAGAACTGCTTGTGCAATGTTAAATGCAGACAGCGTATGCTGTCAGCATTCAGCGATGTCTGGCGGACATGATCCGCCAGACATTGATAAATCGGCCCCACTACCTCAATATAAAACAAGTAACTTTTCAACAAATAAACTCACCAATAAACTACATGAAATGTCACAATGTATAGAAATTGTATCGGTCTAGTATCTATATACCTTAAATCTAAAAATATCACACAAAATCATATATGCTAATTCTGTCACTAATAAGACATCTATAGAGTTTATTTATAAATCAGATACGTTATAATAAATATCATGAATAATAATTATGACCCTGACCCATTTCAAGATACAACTGTAACTACTTATTTACAGATACATTATTAATTTTACTTGTCAAAGGGACATAAAAGTGCTAATACAACATTTTGCAATGTGTTAGAGCATTTTAGTATTGTACTGTTGCTTGCATATAACTAATGTATGTGTTAAACCAATACAAATTGGTTAAACACATAGAGTCAGTTCTAGAGCAGTAATGCCCCATTGGCACCCTATCTGACAACTCATTTCGTGCGTTATTGACAAGAGGCTTTCTCCCAGTAGTGCATCTTCTGAGCCTACCTAAATATGCTTTTCAACAAAGGATACTAAGAGAATAAAGTACATTTTATAATAGTTGTAAATTGAACCATGAAATATTGATTTTGACATTCATGTCTCTTTAACTAGTAGGTTAAAGGGACAGTGTACACCAATGTTCATATAACTGCATGTAATAGACACTACTATAAAGAAGAATATGCACAGATACTAAAATAAAATTCCAATATAAAACCTTTTAAAAATTACTTAAAGGGACACTGTACCCAAAAAAATTCTTTCGTGATTCAGATTGAGCATGAAATTTTAAGCAACTTTCTAATTGACTCCTATTATCAAATTTTCTTCATTCTCTTGGTATCTTTATTTGAAATGCAAGAATGTAAGTTTAGATGCCGGCCCATTTTTGGTGAACAACCTGGGTTGTCCTTGCTGATTGGTGGATACATTCATCCACCAATAAAAAAGTGCTGTTCAGAGTACTGAAACCAAAAAAAGCTTAGATGCCTTCTTTTTCAAATAATGATAGCAACAGAACGAAGAAAAATTGATAATAGGAGTAAATTAGAAAGTTGCTTAAAATTGCATGTTCTTTCTGAATTACAAAAGAAAAAATTTGGGTTCAGTGTCCCTTTAAGAAGCTCTCAATTTAGCATTGTTGCTGAGGTTAGGCTGGGACACCCACTGAAATGGGCTTAGATCAGACCCTCCCCACTGCCCTGCAAATGAAAAGACCCATTATACAAACAGAAGCAATCTGAAGTCTGTAGACATCAGTATACACATAAAACAATGTGGCTTAGTTAGGAGTCTGAAAATCAGCACAATGTTATTAAAATATAAGCAAATCTATACATTTTTACAAAAACACCCCACAGAGGGGCTATATAAATTGATAATCTACAAACATTTATGGAAAGAAAAATCTAGTTTACAATGTCCCTTTAATGAGGAGAAAATGAAGGTTCCCCTGTATTAAACTCATCATCAGATTCATAATGGCATCACATGCAACAGGGAAGAGCCCAATGGCAGAGACATTTCCTCAATGTCATGGAGTCCATTTCAGAGACCCTATATCAGCTTCTTAACCACCAGTAGGGCAAGTTTGCTTTTAGATGATGCCAGTGGAAACAGAAATGATAATCATCTACACCACTAGGTAAGCACAAAAAAGGGCACAGGCTCTATTTTAGAAGTAGGGGAGTTAGCTTCTTAAGTACTTTACATTAGTAGGTGCCATAAATGGGATCTCATTTTTGAGATGTTTGATGTCTTTTTTGGGCAGCAGGTGATTGCAATAAGCACATAACTTACGTATCTGCAAGGTGACTATTTGGGTGCTCTGGCTCTTATGGGAACTCTGGCGACTACAAATTAAAATGAAGCAAGTAAACCATATTCAAATTCACAGGTGGTATGAACATCATGGGAAGAGTGATGTGGATGTGGTAGCTCCTTATTTCCTTATTTGAAAGAGGCAGTCTCCCTCTTTTTAAATCATCCTGTTTGGGTGATTTTCATAACAAATATACCACAACAAGCATGGGGAGAGTCTAAAAAAACTCAATCTTCACTATAGAAAAAATCGTAATACACAGAATGTGAAGGCGGGGTTCCCAACATGTTCATGCCCTTATAACTACCAATAGATTGTCATAATGTTAATGCCCTAGCAGAAACTTCTAGGGCGAGATTACATATGCGGCGCAAGCTTCAGCATAACTGCTGAAACCAGTGCCGCCCGTAATGTCACCTCGCACATTGGGGTATCACATATATGGCGCCGGCAGTTCATAAAGTGCCGTAAGTCAGATAAACTAGCGATGTGCATAACTACAAATTTCTGGAGTCGCCAGTAACTTACGGCACTTTAGAAACTGCCGGCGCCTAAGAAATTCAAAAAAATCAAATCTCCCATAAAAGTCTAACCCTCCTCCCAAAAATAAACCAGACACGTAAAACCCCTATATCCGCAATCCCCCCACATCGCAACAAATAATAAATGTATTAACCCCTAAACCAACAAACCCCACAACGCAATATGCCTAATTAAACTATTAACCCCTAATCCGCCATTCACCCACATTGCGATCTACCTAGTAAAAGTATTGACCGCTAAATCCTCCAGCCCCAACATTGCAAACTACCTAATGTATTAACCCATAATCCGCCATTAACCTACATCGCAAAGTACCTATTAAAACTATTAACCCCTAATCCGCCATAAACCCACATCGCAACAAACCTTATAAATCTATTAACCCCTAATCTGCCAAACCCACACAACACAATAATCTTAATAAAACTATTAACCCCTAAACCGCCAAACCCACACAACACAATAATCCTAATAAAACTATTAACCCCTAATCCGCCAAGCCCCCACAACGCAAGTACCCTAATTAACCTATTAACCCCTAAGCCGCCAAACCCCCACAACGCAAATAACTCATTTAATTACTAAGCCCCCTAACCTAACACCCACTTAATTAACCCCAAATTACATAAAATACTAACTTACAATTAAAATAAAAAATCCTAACTACTTAGAAAAATAAACCCAAGATTAAATTAAAATAAATAAATCTAAAATTACCAAAAATAAAAAAGTCTAACACTACACAAAATTATCCAAAATAAAAAAAATTAAACCTAATCCCTATGAAAATAAAAAAGCCCCCCAAAATAAAAACACCCCCTCACCAATAGCCCTTAAAAGGGATTTTTGTAGGGTATTGCCCTAAGTTAAACAGCTCTTTTGCATTTAAAAAAAAATTCTAAGTCCCCCCTAACAGTAAAACCCATCACCCACCAAACCCCCAAAATAAATAAACCTAACACTAAACAACCTAAACTACCCATTGCCCCTAAAGGGGCATGTGTATGGGCATTGCCCTTAAAAGGGCATTCAGTTATTAGGTTTAATGTGATGTGGGTTAATGGTGGATTAGGGGTTAATACATTTATTAGGTTTATTGTGAGGTGAGTTTATAGCAGATTAGGGGTTAATAAATTTATTAGGTTTATTGCGATGTGGGTTGATGGTGGATTAGGGGTTAATATACTTTATTAGTTATTGCGGTGGGGGTTGGCGGTTGACAGATAGATATTGCACATGCGTTAGGTGTTAGTTAAAATTTTCAGGCAGTTACGGGAGTTACACTGCTCAGATTTACAGTGCTGCACCTGCCTATGTGTGGCAAGGTGAAAATAGAGTAAAATGTCTCCATTTTCACCGCGTTAGTCCTTGCGCTGAATATGTGATACCGATTTGCGACGCGGTTCTATCTTAGCTTATGGGAGTAAAAATTGTGGGCGACGGGTGAAATAAAGGTGCCGCATTTATATGTGGCGCCGTATATGTGATACCAAAACTGCGTAAAAACCGGCGTCGCCCGCATATGTAATCTTGCCCCTAGTCTCATTTTGCTTCCCTGGTCTCAGTGCTTCTAGATCCTTTTTTTTCTCAAGTAATCACAAATTTTGAAGTTATACAAATGAGAGAACTGAATGTGTGTAAAAATCAGATTGTTCTAGGTGCAAGTGGTTTATAATTTTATTTTAATAATATGTACTGAGTTTAAACCAAAAGTGTTGTCACCCCTTTAGAAAATCAGAATTTTGTGTACTTTTATAATGTATAAAATAACTTTTGTGTTTAAATGTTTTTCTCCATAAAGTCTAAGAATAACAAGAAAATATTTTATTTTCTATATTCAGTTACTATATTTTTAGGAAATATAGACATAGAATCCTAAATTTTAATTTTGGTGTATTGGGAAAGTGAACTTATGCTAAATGGGGAACCATAACCTGTTTGATGAAATTTTTTAGGAACTTATAACTCATAAGATGCTGTTTTACCATATCCGTTATATTTGTCATAAAAACTGACATTATTTTCTGCTATTTTTGTGGTTTGTATTTATACTAACAGCATATCATTTGTGTGCATAGCTAAATGAAAAGGGACAGACTTTGATGTTTACATGCTTAAAGGGACACTGAACCCAATTTTTTTCTTTCATGATTCAGATAGAGCATGCAATTTTAAGTAACTTTCTAATTTACTCCTATTATCATTTTTTCTTCATTCACTTGCTATCTTTATTTGAAAAGCAAGAATGTAAGTTTATGAGCTGGCCCATTTTTGGTTAACCACCTGGGTTGTGCTTGCTGATTGGTGGCTAAATGCACCCACCAATAAACAAGTGCTGTCCAGAGTCCAAAAATTGGCTGGCTCCTTAGCTTAGATGCCTTCTTTTTCAAATAAAGACAGCAAGAGATTGAAGAAAAAATGATAATAGGAGTAAATTAGAAAGTTGCTTAAAATTGCATGCTCTGTCTAAATCATGAAAGAAAAAATTTGTGTTTAGTGTCCCTTTAAGTGTGTCCCATTCAAACTAACCCATTTACAATAAGATGGAGATGGTATGAAATTAGTTTAACACACAAAGATATTTACTCACACAAGTACCACCCTACACATATTTATATATTTACGTCTTCAAATAAGCTACAGTTTTATTTGATATTTTTTTGCTGAGATTCTATTATTTTTCTTTGCATTAAACAACAATGTTTCTGTTTTTTACCTGTAAAAGAACGTGTTTGCTTGTTTGCAGTTCTCTTGTGATCCCTTGATTACTTGTGATTGGTTCATAAACTGATGCTTGAACTTCATCAATCTATATGGAGTAGATTTGTCAGAGAAGTTTACAAAATGTTACCTTAAGTTGAAATCTCTGCATCAGCTGTTAATTTAATTCATAATGAAACATTTATTATTATCATACAGTTATACAACATTAGCTTAGTACATAGCTCATATTTATTATTAGAGGGGAAATAGGTCCCTAATGCTTTAGAAAAGAAAATCAATGTAGAGTTTATTTCTATAAAAGAAAAAAATAATGGACATTTTGTAGATACTTGTTTTCATAAACTTTCCTAAAGTAATAGAGTATACCCTCTTGACTGAAGACAAGGAAGAATGAGCTCTGGGATAGTCTAAAAACTAATCAGCATGAGGTTTGTCTGGACAACCTGTACTGTAGACAAGCAAAGTTGGAAACAGGCCAATGAAAAGCATAGGGATGATTCCTAATATGTTATTTTGTATTGTAAGCAGCATTGTCCTTCTTTTGCATTTTATTTAAAACATAATCAACTTATGTGAACGTGAAGGACAAATCATAAAATCAAGGGATATAAGTAGTCTGCGGATCTTAAAATCTCACTGATGATCCGTGTAGACAAGGTACAGCTCCATACAGAGCACGATCTGCATTTGTGGAACTCTCTAAAATTGTCAATTACACACGACGGTGAGATCTAAACTCTGCCACGACATTGTCACTCTATTCAACACAAGGTCAGCTCCAAAGTGGGGTTTAATTGCTCACGGTTTTATTGAAGTTCAATGTTTTATGGTGGAGTAGCACTTATATTTTCAGTTTCAGTTTGCTTCATATGGGACAAAGAACAACTGTTCCATCAGAAGCTCTAGTATTACCAAGGTGTAAGATTCAGGTTTTACTATACCTGTGATACTTTGTTTAAGCTTTTTACATAGCATCTGAGCAGCTTCACTAGTTGAAAGTCTGTTTACTTTCTGAATCTTCCAGGTACTCACTACATATGTTTCTAAGCATCATTTTGCCTTAAACAAGGACTAGTTTGTTTTACTCTTACCGTGATGGTATAAAGTAATTTGGTTTTACTAAAAAAATAAAAACACTATTAACTGCACTTATGCAACAATAACATAAAAGAATGATAACATTTTTGTACTCCATTTGCAGTCCAGGCCTTTGTCAGTATAGCTAAATGAATTTTAGCACATAGGTTTTACCTGTATTAATGGAGGAAGTTGCTCTGATATAATATCTATAGATGCACGTAACTGGGTCAGGTTGTTTGTAGTATAGTTACTATCAGGTGTGAAAAAGCTTCTCTTCATGGAATTGTATACCGTGGACAAGGATAGCATAAACTCTGTAGCACTAAAAAGAAAAGACTTTTAAGCATTTTAAATTTATTGTTTATTTGTTATTACAGCCAGTTAAACTAAATGCTTAGATTTTAACATGAAAACTGATACTACAGTATAACGAACACAAAATCTGTATCTGTATTCATCAGTTACACCTTTATCATATACAATTCATCACAAAGTAATGGCAAATTAGATACATTTGTTTGCATCGTTTTATTTGTTAAACATGACACATTAGCCAATCACAAAGCTTTACAGAAAACAAAAATGCTTTGATTGGCCATAGCATAAGTTAATTCTACTAAAATGAATGGGAATTAAATACTGATCAGTTTAATTGCTGCTATTTACATATCCCCATTCAGATCAACTTGCAGTACAGTAAATCTGGTCTATTAGATGCACTCACATATACCTATCTCTCTAAACAAATGTATATTAAATAAAATACTTCTACTCACAGAACTTATCAGTAAGTATTTACTTTCTACTTTGGTATGTGAAAAACTTTTAAAATCATGAATTAGGTGCTTGAGATATTTTATAGTTCACCATGCAAAAATGTTAAATTCAACTTGTTATCATTTGGTTTCGTTATAGACTCCATTCAAAGTCATTAGAGGCATATTTGTTTATATTTACATTTTTTTCCACTAAAATATTTGATTAAACAATCTAGGAGAGCATTCTATAAAAATATTCTGTAACCAAAGGGTTACAAGAATTGACAGGACCCTGCATCTACAAAATGGTTAATTGTACTAGCAAATGTTTAAGATGCATTTCTAATTTTACCACTTTACTGTATGTAGTACATGTAGCCACCAATAAGCAAGCACTATCCAGGGTACTGAACCTAAAATGGGCCAGCTCCTTAACTTTACATCCCTCCTTTTTAATAAAGATAGCTAAAGAATGAAGAAAAATAGATATACGAGTAAATTAAAAAGTTTATTAAAATTGCACGCTCTATCTGAATTGTGAAAGACAAAAATTGGGTTTAGTGTTCCTTTAAGCACAAATGAGAGATTTAATTCTATAACACCCTTTGTGTTACATCTCAAAATAATTATTCAATAAATATTGAGCCTCGCAATGCATTACAAGTCTAACTGCAATTTTTTAATAGCTCTGACGGCTAACAAAATCAATTTTAATAATTCCATTTTGGGTTACTTGTATCAATTGTTTTATTACATAGCAACAGGAATTAAAGGCCTTTGCTAGAGTTTCAGGCAGCTTGCCAATACCTACTTTACAGCAATAAAACACGCACAAATTAAGGCATCTCATGTGGAAAATTCATTCAACAGCCTCAAAAGCCAAATGAATGGTAATTACTTTGAACACAATGCGGTGGCAATCAAATCAGATTGAATCATGTTTTTAAATATACATCTACATTCTGAAGAACTGAGATAATAATGAATTATGAAAATAAATGAGATGGTTAAATGCTAAAGCTGTTGGAAAAAGATGAGGGACATTCCTGCAACACTAATGGGAATCCTTTATTTTAGCAATAATATTCTAATTTCTTATACAATATGGTAAACTGAATGAATGGAATGTAAATGCTTTTTTTCATAAGTTCTTGTCATCTTTTGGTGGAAAATCAATGCAAACTGAAAGGTTTATAAAAAATCTCATTATTATTATGGGCAGAAACAGAAACGAAAGTAATAGTCAATTAATGTGGGTGTAACATATGCTAAGCCTGGTTTGCATCCACTAAACCTCAACAAAGGATGGTAAGGGTTGATTATTGAGCAGACTCTAACCAAGATGGTCTGCTCACACAGATTCTTTAATGGTATTGTCAAGGTTAACCCGTAACCATTTAGGAGCAAGAATAACATTTTAGACAGGACTGTTTAGCTGATCATTCAATATTAAAGAACATTATTATGGTTTGAGTTATTTTGTACATTTTTTAAATAGTTTAACAACTTTTTTATTTTTTTACAGAAGTCAACAATTGTATCTATCAGTAATGCATAGTTAAAGTCCTTTAACTTCCAGTATAGCAATTTGTATCAATATTTCTTATTTGTCATGCCAAAATGTATATATTTAGGTACAGTATACTTAGGTAGTATATGGAATAATGTACAAGTTAAGTGATATCTGTCATAGTGAGTGATAAAAAAATGTTGGTGACGTGACTGGCTGCAAGGTACGCATGTGCTGGACCTGAGCATACCCCCTTGTTCTACTAGGGTATGCCATACCTAAAAGGTATACAACTTTACAATTCATTTTTGTAAACAAAACAATAAAAATTTCCATGTTCCTTTAAATTAGGAGTTTGGAGCACATTGCAGAAAATAAAAGTATCAGTATAAATCAAAGCAAAACTGGCATATTTGTGGGGTAAAGTGGTGGGCATAGAATCAGAACTGATACAATTCTGGAATTATTAACAGTGGAATATTGCAAGTTTGTTTGAGTAATACACATATTTAGTAATTTTAATTAAACAGAATACTGCGTTGCTCCACTGTTACAAAAACTCTGGTTAAAGTATAGTTTTCTTAGTAATCATTATTTTAAATTTAAATTTCCACGGATAACTGACCATTCTTCACATCCAACCTAATTACGCTAAATGTATCAGGTATAGGTGTACTGTAGAGTTTATGTTCAATGTACCCTATGAAGCTTTCTATAGTGGTCTTTTGAATTTTTTTTTATTTTTGGCTCTCAACTCTGCACTCTTATTGTGTCATTTTATTTGATTCCGTTTGTTAATTGCTGACATGGTGCAAGCCCCACTGATGCTCTGAGCAGCTGCAGTATTTATAATGCTGGTGCACTGAGAATATCCAGCTATACTTCACGTGCATGTTCAGAGAGAAATGTTAACACTAAAACAGTGATAACTTTTAATAGAAGCATTTTTGCCAATACATGTATATTGAGATGTAATGTGATGATGATGTAATTCATCTATGTGCATTTAAGTTTTTAATGGAATGACCCTCTAGTTATGGCAGTAGCACCTCATATGTATTTGTGAGTTTATTATGTTAATTGTCTAGCTGACTTAAAGAAATTATATTTTTCCACAGGTTAAATTTCTTCAAAAACTATTCACAATGGGAGCAAAGCCTAGATAACCTTGGGTCTAATAAAGGGTGTTTTCCTGTGTTAGGTATCCTAGCTATGGCCAGAACACTTTATCATGTCTTGAGGATCCATTCAGCAAGGTATTAATTTTTAGCAAATGAATTTAAGTCTTCTGGTGTGAAGATTCTTAATGAATCCAGGTCTAAATTCTAAATTCCTCCTGTTGGACCTCAGAAGAATTAAGTAGTTGAAACAAAAGAACTCAAATGTATTTTTAATATTGCTGGAGATTCAACAAAATTAGAAACATGGTTATCTGCTGAAAGCTCCCACTGACTTCAATTTGTGTTTTCGGCTCATTATAGCTTCAAGCGTAGCTTCAGAAAATAGGCCCCATAAGTCAGAGAACGAATATGCCTCTTTCAATCTAAGTTTAATGATGAAAATAGTTTTTTTTTTCTCTTGATACATTTGAAAAAGCAATAGCATCAAGAGTTTCTAATGCTTATCTCTGGCACAAATAATCACTGCAAGTTTAGGTTTACCTCCCTGACACAGTTTTAAATGAAAGATGCCGCCTATATCTACTTTTCGTATTATTTAATCTTGAAGCCAATGTAATGCTCATTCAGTCATGCATTACTTTGAGTGAATAAGTACAAATGGTTTACGTCTCAAGAGAAATACTGAACAAGCTTTGAAAAGCTGATTGTTGGAGGTAGCTTACTGATGTGTATACTGTGAATTCTGTTTTGTACAGCAGTGTACTGGAATAGAAATAAATCAACAGCAAATGTTTAAAAGGCAGCTGTTTCACAATCTCATAGCCAGTTTTTGGTGACAAAGCAATCCGAAGAGAGGAGTCTTAATTTTGATAGACCTATTTTATGATTGATTAATCACTTAACCAATGAAAGAAACAACACTATAAACAGAACAAAATCTGGGCCAGACTATGACATACTCAGAAAAGAAGGATGATGTAAGACCTTCCTCAGTTAGGATTAAAAAAGTGAAAATAGCCACAACTGCACTGAGGATTAATGTAAGAACCTACTAAATATGGAGTGTTATTGTCTTTAGATGGAAGTTGGTTTTATTAAGAAGAGCTTTTTAGGCACACCTCTCAATGTTTTCTACATAAATCCTGGGACAGAGAGGTGGAGGGGACTTGTAGACAGTGGCCAACCAGTATTTGGTGAGCAGAGCCATGACAGTAGGGGCAGTAATGTGGGTGCTCTCTGGGCTTGGCATAGCGGGTGTGGGAAGGGTTGAACAGAGTTAAGCTTGTTGTGGGAAGGTATTTGCTCTGACAGAAGAAGCTGCACAAGGAACAATGGGCAGACCTCCAAACCCAAAAGATTCAGGATGGTTGAGAGCTATGTCTTCCTTCTGTGCTGGAGGTGATTGCATTTCAGGTTATGTGGGAGACTCAGGAGCAAGGAATTAGTGTACATGAGGATGTTATCTTAAATGCTAGGTTTTTTTTGTTGGGCATCATGAAGAGGAGATATGTAGTACATAAAGCTAGCAGTACAGGTTTAGTTGTATTGCAGAACTAGTGTGGTAATAAGATAATTGTGCAGGGGATCCTGCAGATATTAGTGTTAGGGGCATATCTATCAAGCTCTGTATCGCTCTCGCCAGAAACACCAGTTATGAAGCAGCGGTCTAAAGACCACTGCTCCATAACCTGTCCCCCTGCTCTGAGGAGGTGGACAGACATTGCCACCCCCCTGCTAGTGGCCGATTGGACGCAAATCTGCAGGGGGCGCCGTTGCACTAGCAGTTCACAAGAGCTGCTGGTGCAATGCTGAATGCGGAGAGCGTATTGATCTGTCGGACATGGTCCACAATGTCGGATCATGTCATAAGTTTCATAAGTAGGACCCTTAATGTTAGTTTGGTCCTGTGAAGTTAGGGTCAATAGCAGTAGGAGAAAAGGTCCTCTTGAGGTAAGGTGTCAATAAGGGGTTAAAACAATTAAGAATAAGTGCAGTGGGGGCTGTAATAAGGCATTTTTGTGCATAAAGAGTCATCAAAGGTTCAGAGATACAAATATAGTAAAACATTGGTACCTTTTTATTATAGATACCAGTATATATTTAACTGATCATTTAACATTTTTAAAAACTACCAATACTTATGGGAAAATACTACTTTTTTTCCTACATTTTGTGGCCTACTAAAAATGTTAACCTCAACTTTGCACGTGGCTTCAGATGCCACAATTAAAATTAGGGTAGAAACAGCATATCAGAAGCTATGTTTAATAGTGACAGGTAAAATGCCCATAGCCCTTGAATACAATTGTAATTCTATTGTCCACCAGGATTTTAATTACTCATTCACTACTATAGATAGTCACAGGATTACCATTGTGTAAAAACCTTATATTATAAACGACAGTCTAGCTAATCTAACCCTGAATCAATAAATATCATAGTATATAGTATATAAGTATAGATTGTGGTTCACATACAGTAAAGCTCCTGCTGTAAGAAATAAATAATACTCCCATATGAACAACCTAAGAGACTTTAAACATTTTACTTTAATTGAATCAATTTAATCTAGCTGCAAATAAATGCAAGCTGTCAACATGTCTGTGCTAACCCTGCTAAGTGTTGAGATCTGACAGCAGTTGTATGGCAAGTGTAAACAGGGAGATAGAGCTAGCCTTTTTTTCACCTCCCTCTGGAAGCATTAAAGGGACACTAAACACCATTTTTTTTTCTTTAATGATTCAGATAGAGGCCCATATTTATCAAGGTCTGTTGGACCTGATCTAACAGTGTGGATCAGGTCCGAGAGACCTCGCTGAATACGGCGAGCAATACGCTCGCCGTATTCAGCATTGCACCAGCAGCTCACAAGAGCTGCTGGTGCAACGCCGCCCCTTGCAGACTCGCGGCCAATAGGCCGCCAGCAGGGGGTGTCAATCCACCCGATTGTACTAGATTGGGTTGATTTCCGGCGATGTCTGTCCGCCTGCTCAGAGCAGGCGGACAGGTTAAGGAGCAGCGGTCTTTGTGCTTGCTTATTAGTGGGTAAATGTCAGCCTCCAATAAGCAAGCACTATCCATGGTGCTGAACCTAAAATGGGCTGGCTGCTAAGATTTACATTCCTACTTTTAAAATAAAGATAGCAAAAGAATGAAGAAAAATTTGATAATAGGAGTAAATTAGAAAGTTGCTTAAAATCTCCTGCTCTATCTGAATCATGAAAGAAAAAATTTGGGTTCAGTATACCTTTAACCCTTTCCCCAAATTAACCATAACTTGAACCCTGCACACAACATTAATGGGACATATAGGACAGTAGTATTGTGGGGCTATATAGCCCCAGAATATTCCCGTGAAGTTGCTGCTCAAAAGCAGCAATCAAAAAAACAGTTTTAGCATTTGCAGTCCTATGATCAGCACCCTGTGCAAACAGCTGCCAGTTTTCACTAAGCACCTGTGCATATGCTTGCAAGTAGGGCTTTTAAATGCACCCTGGGTTCCAAAGTATCTTGTAATTTAATGTCAGGGCTGTATAGCCCTTTTATACCTTTAACTTCAATGCCCTTTTAAATTTATCAGGGAATTGAGCTACCACATAAACACTAACATGTCCCCTTGAAATTAACCGGAGCAATGCTAAAAATGTCTTTGCCATGGTTGACTAGACAAATCCTTTTTCTGATTTGTTGGGGGTAAAAAATATTGATTGAAGAGTAAATGTGGTTTTCCAGTCATTTTATATGGATCTGATATGGGTAAGGCTGATTGATGATAAAATGTTAAACTTAACAAAAAAGGTTCTTCATTATAGAAAAATATATATATACACATGTCCTGCTTATAACACACAGGAACTCTGTGTTGTCTTCCTCTGGCTTGGCTAACAGTCTGAGGCAGTTACCACAAACATTACATTAGAGTATATTTTTGCTGGAAAAGATAAGCATAACTGTCAAATAGTGGCCCAGATCACAGTCCAATAGAGAAAATTGCTTGGGTTAGGGTCACATGGGTAATGCAATGATAATTCATGCTCACTGTACCAAGAGTTGCACCAAAATCTTTAAAAACTTAAAGGGACATGAAACCACAATTTCTCTTTCATTATTCAGATAGAGAATACAATTTTAAAAATGTTTCCAATTTACTTCTAGGGGCCGATTTATTAAGATGCAGGCATAAATGATCCACTGTAGCGGATCATGTCCGCCCGACATTGCTAAATGCCGACAGCATACGCTGTTGGCATTTAACATTGCACAACCATTTCTAGTGAAATGCTTGTGCAATGCGGCCCCCTGCAGATTCGCTGCTAGTAGGGGGTGTCAATCATCCTGATCGTATCTAATCGGGATGATTGCTGTCCGCCGCCTCAGAGGTGGCGGACGAGTTAAGGAGCAGCAGTCTTATTAAATTTGCTTCATTCTCATGTTATTCTTTGTTGGAGAGATACCTAGGTAGGTAGCCTGCATAAGCCTGCAGCACTACATGGCAGAAAATAGTGCTGCCATCTAGTGCTTTTGCTAATGTATAACATTGTTGCAAAACTGGTGCCATATAATGCTGCAGACATTCCTAAGGTTACATCCCTGCTTTTCAACAAAGGATAACAATAAAAAGAAGACAATTTGATAACATAAGTAAATTGGAAAGTTGTTTAAAATTGTATGCTCTATCTGAGTCATAAAAGAAAAATGTTTTATGTCCCTTTAACACACACTAAAGTATTTTACTACTATTCCACTGGCACAATATGTATTATGGTATTTATCAAGTCTTAGTATTCTTAGGGTAAATCAATTTGAATCATTTGAATGTATCTGACTTTTTACAATCTCTTATCCCACTGTGCAGATAACTTATCAGACAGGAATAAAACCAATATGAGGTTCATTTATTAAAAAGTAGTCATTTTTATTTTATTTGTAATGACCTTTTTCTGCATTTTCAGACAGGGAACAACTCTACATATTTACTGCCTGGATAAAAAGCTGTTCCACTTGTAAAACAAGGAAGCACAAACAACACTCTGCTGTATGTACTGTATGGTTATTTATTCAGAACTTCCTTGGTAATTAATATATGGTGGATTTGTGTGTGTAAAAAGCAAATAGAACTTACTATGTCCTACTGGCAGCTTCCTCAATGGCCCTTGGTAAAAGTAGATCTTCTGCAGAATATTTTGCTAGCATGTTGTCAGACAACCATCTGGAATATTTTGTGGGCTCCATATTATCAGGTGGAATAGGAATGGTGAGATGACCAATAGTAAGTAAACCTGCAAAATAAAATAGGAGTTGAAAAAAAATAATATATTTATTGATCAAAGATTAGCAAGAAATGTTTTGTTTATTAATTGTTAAAATTCCATTTTTGAAACTTTGTAGCAAACCAGTTTTGCAAACTCAAAAAGAAAGAAAGGGGTGCCTCATAGTGTTATCTTGCATATTAAAAAACACACAATGGCAAAGAATGGTGGGCACTAAAAAATAATGCTATCAGGCAGGCTCACCTTAAAGGGACACTAAACCCAAAATGTTTCTTTCATTATTCAGGTAGAGAATACAGTTTTAGACAATATTCCAATTTACTTATATTGTTTAATTTGCTTCATTCTTTAGATATTCTTTATTTAATACATAGTGATGCACATGGGTGAACCAATCACACAAGGCATCTTTGTGCAGTTACTGAGCATATCTAGATATGCGTTTAAGCTGAGGATATCAAGAGAATGAAGCAAATTAGATAATAGAAGTAAATTAGAAAGCTGTTTAAAATTGTGCGTTCTTTCTAAATCATGAAAGAAAAACATTGGATTTCATGTCCCTTTAACAGTGGTCACCTTGCTGAACACCCCAGCAAAATGCTCTCTCCGGAATAACAAAAGGATAGTCAGATCCAAGAAAAGTTAAAATATTGAGGGCTAGATTACAAGTGGCACGCTAACTGCTGTGCATGAGCAATATTGTGTTTTTGTGCATGTTGGAAATAGCGCACATATTATCTCGAGAGCGCAACTGCATTTCACGCTTGTCGGGCTAACCCAGCTGAAACCCTCGCGTAAATGGTAGTGTCGTAAAAAAATGCACTAAACACAACATAAATAGATTTAAAAGTGCAGTTACACTCATACAAAACATTATCTGAAAAAATATTCAAATAAATATTATAATAAAAAAGTTATAAGGGTTAAAAGGTATATTGTATATGACAAGGTGTTTGACTGCAAAGGGCTATATATATGTATAAATATGTGTGTGTGTATATATATATATATATATATATACACATACATATACATATAGAGAGAGAGAAAGAGAGAGAGAGAGAGATATCTATACCTATATATATATACAGTATATATATATATATATATATATATATATATATATCACATTCCAGTGTTCTTCACATACAGGACAATTGTATTTTTAGTGTAAATGTGTGTATATATATATATATATATATATATATATAAAATAGAAGAGACAAGCACTCCAGACTCCAGTCACAAATGCCTGGGGTGCAACAGAAACGTTTATAACATTGAATGAAGACTGCACTCACCAGGACTTTTTACCAGAATTATTTCTTAAACAGTGAATTTTTTCGGGGGATTAGCCCCTTCCGCAGAAATACAAAAATATAGATACACTTACCCCAAAAAAATATTCAATAAATATTATAATAAAAAAGTTATAAGGGTTAAAAGTATATTGTATATGACAAGGTGTTTGACTGCAAAGGACTATATATATATATATATATATATATATATATATATATATATATATATATATATATATATATTGGAGTATATACCTTTAGGTGTAAATCTATTCCTATAAATATATAGGCATAGATATCTTTTTTACATTAGCAGATCACACATATATATATATAGAAATACATATTTAACAATACAAAATACATTATTTTCTATGGCCTAGATTACAAGTTGTGCGGTACGGCTATACCGCTGAAAAATTGGCCTTTGCGAGCGTAATATTCAGCTCGCCCATATTACAAGTTTCGCGGTACAGCTATACCGCTAACGTTTTAGCCTATACCGCAACTCTCCATTCCGCACTCAAAAAATGGCTTCTGAGTGTTGTCAGGGTATATGTGAATGTCAGTAGACAATACATAAATATATAATAAGATAAAATAAGTATGCAATCTATCAAATATTAAATTTGAGCATGCTCATTTTATCGCTGAATACATTCTGTGTATGGCAAATCTGAGGTCAGACATGAGATGCCTTTTCCTGAATACAGAACATTTTAGAACAAAGGAATTGTTTTCAAAGATTCCCTATCAGATCACCAACATATCATAGCTGTTCAATACATCTAAGAGAGATCAAATGGACCATTTGTTTCAATTAGTGAAAGCAGATTTCTTCAAAGCAAGCCTTTATAGTTTTCCAATTTGTAGGCAACAGTTGGTAGGTCTGGGACTGAACTCTTTCTTTATGAAAAGAAACAGGTTTTTCATCAGGGGGAACCACTTTGCATGCAAGAGTTGATTTTCCCCTGCTAAGTTAGACACACAGGATCTCCTGTTTACCAGACGTGGTGAAAAATAGCAGAATGTATACTTAAAAAGTCATATAAATGATTTGTCTATAATTGTCAAATCTATGTAAAATACTGAAATAACATATGTGTCTAACGCATAAGATACCTTTAAATCTAAAGTAAATATATAACCAGCTCACTTCAGAATAATAACATTGTTTCTTTCATTTCAGACAGAGGAGACGACAGTAAATTGTCCCAGAAATTATATAAAAATTGTGTTTTCCTTGCACTCAGAAATTATTAGAAACATTATATATACTGTATTCATATTAAGATACAATATAATGCCAGGATGTTGAATGCTTTGATTCTGTGAAGACCAAATAACAGTATAATTACTTTCTAAAATATGATAAGTAATATACTCATGTTTGGTCTCTATAAATACATTCTGGGTTGTAATAGATGGGGCATATATGTTGAACAGATAAGTTTATTAATACAAGAAATTATAGTATATTGAATAAACATTTTAAGGTGAGATATTAAGCTGCAGCAGTATTGATATTGAGATTTCTGGTTATCTGCTGCCCACCTCGTGGATTAAAACTATGACAGCCAAACGAGTAGACTGTTTAAAAAATATGCCAAACCAAATAGCCTATGAGATCTTCATATCCGAGAGTGAATCAGGGACAAGCATCCGAGGGGCTATCAAAATCTTGTGGGAATAAAAAAAAGGAGGGGCTATATCTTTGATAAGCACCCACAAAGACACTAAACAGATAGACAGACTCAAAGAAGCATTTTTTTGGAGAGGAAAATACACAGGCTTTGTGCCATGTATATTCTCTGCCATTTTGGGACACTTCCTTGAACTTCTGGAAACTGAATAACCATTTGGTTATGTGGTAACATATGGCAGTGACTATAATTTAATATTTTAAAGCAAATACATTCATTGTTGCTACAGTTAATTAAAGCTAGTAATTTAAAGAGCATCATTTGTATTGTAAGCTTATGTTCATAATCCTGTGTAGTTTAAAACTAGTCATATTTAGTGCTAAGTAATTTATTTGCTAGATAAAAGTCCTTTGTGTTTCATATCCCTAAGTTAGACTTATTATTAAATAGTAAATCTCTCTGGTGTGTATTAAGTTATTTGCAGCTATATATATATATATTTTAGAATTTGTTTTATTTCAGGTCAGACATATTGGCATATACATTGGCTGTTTGTCATAGAAGCCTATGAGATAGGACAGCCTGAAATCTTTCCAGGATTTTCATTGCGCCTGTATTACAAGTTGTGCAGTCCGGCTATTACGCTAGCATTATAGCTATACTGCAACGATCCATTCCACTATCAAAGACCAGTAGTTATGGATTTTGCGAAACAAAAATGTTTCACAAAACTCATAACAAAACTTTTAGAAAGTACACTAACAATCATAAACTACCTATTAAACCCTAAACCACCACCACTCGCATCGCCAACACTAAATTAAAGTATTAACCCCTAATCCGCTGCCTACCCACATCGCAACTACCTAAATTTAAGTATTGACCCCTAATCCGCCAACCCCTCACATTGCAAATACTATAATAAACCTATTAAACCCTAAAACGCCGACCCCCCACATTGCTAATACTATAATAAACCTATTAACCCCTAAACCGTCAAACCCCCACATTGATAATACTAAAATAAACCTATTAACCCCTAAACAGCTGACCCCCACATCGCAACACACTAAATTAAACTATTAACCCCTAAACCTAACACACCCTAACTTTAAATTAAAGTTACAATATAACTACCTTAAAATAAATAAAACCTTAGCTTAAACTATAAATAACATTACTATTTTAAAAAACAAAATAAACTAAAAATAAAAAACCTTAATTACAAAACTTAAAAATCCAAACACTACGAAAAAAAAAAAAAGATTACAAAAAAGTCTAAAATTATGAAAAATAAAAAAATATAAGATTACGAAACATAATAAACAAAATTATCCAAAATAATAAAAATAAACATAATCTAATACCCCTATAAAAACAAAAAAGCCTCCCCACATTAAAAGGGCAATCAGATATTTAGTGCCCATTAAAAAAAAAAAATCCCTAATCTAAAAAAACCCACCCCAAAAAATAAAATCATCCAATAGGATTTAAGCAGCTCTCATCCTATTGGCTGATTTAAAAATTTGCAGCCAATAGGAATGCAAGGTACCCTAATATAAAAGGGGTACCTGTCATTCAATCTTCAGTGTGCGGCGGAGATCAAATGAAGAGGAGATTCTGTGTTGGACATCAGCTCAGCGGGCGAACATTCTCCACACCACCAGGATGAGGAAAGAAGATGCCCCCGCGCTAGATGAAGATGTCACCACCTGGAAGAAGACTTTACTCCGCCTTGAAGAAGATGGATGTGTGGACTTCAGGGACGGTGAGTACAATTTTTGTGGTTAGTAGGTTTTTTTTTTAGATTAGGGCTTTTTTATTTTTTAATGAGCACTAAAGAGCTTTTAAGGATAATTTCGTTTTATTATTTTTTGTAATCTTAGATTTTATTTTTCGTAATTTTAGTTTTTTGTTTTTTTTCGTAGTGTTAGGATTTTGTTATTTTGTAATTTAGGTTTTTTAGTTTATTTTATTCTTTAAAAATAGTAATGTTAGGTTTATTTATAGTTTAAGCTTAGATTTTTTTATTTCACAGGTAAGTTTTTATTTATTTTAAGGTAGTTATATTGTAACTTTAATTTAAAGTTAGGGGGTGTTAGGTTTAGGGGTTAATAGTTTAATTTAGTGTGTCGCGATGTGGGGGCCCCGGCGGTTAAGGGGTTAATAGGTTTATTGTATTGTTGGCGATGTGGGGGTTCAGGTTTAGGGGTTAATAGGTTTATTTAGTATCGGCGATGTCAGGGGTGGTGGTTTAGGGGTTAATAACTTTATTTAGGTGTTAGCTATGTGGGTGGGAGGCAGCTTAGGAGTTAATAGGTTTATTTAGTGTTGGCAATGTCGGGGCGCGGCGGATTAGGGGTATTTAGACTAGGGGTTTATGTTAGGGTGTTAGATTTATAACAAACTTTCTTGTTTCCATAGACATCAATGGGGAATGCTTTATAGCGATCGCCATTCCGCAATTGCAGGTGTTAGTTTTTTTCTAACACTTTTTTTCTATTGATGTCTATGGGGGGAATGGCACGTCAAGTCAGGACTTGGCTTTTGTGCGGTATGGAGCTTAACGCACCATACCCCGCAACAAAAGAAGTTTTTTTTGTAACTTGTAATGGCAGCGCTATGGAAAGTGCTGTACCACTAAATTATTTACGTTATTTACACACCGGGTTTAGTGCATAACTTGAAATTTAGGTGTATGTGAAGAACATAGGAATGTAAAAGATGCGTAACCTAATTTGTGTTTCACAATTTAAGTCTAACGCAGGCTCGGGTTGATGCATATTAAGAGCTAAAAATCTTACAACGCGGTATTGAAATATTAGTAAACATTATTATACATAGACTAAAAAATGCTAAATGATCTATAGAATATATATATAATTCCATAGAATTAGTCTGATGAAGGGGTGAGATCCCCAAAACGTTACTACACTTTTATGTGCCAATAAAGCACTTTTTTGCACAAAACCAGTGAGTGCATGCTATCTATGGAATTGTGATTTGTTTGCCTGCACACTGCTAGTTGATTTTGAAGGTGGGAGTGCGCTCTACTGAATTAATTATATATATATATATATATATATATATATATATATATATATATATATATATATATATATATATAGATATATAGATATAGATATATAGATATAGATAGAAAAACCAATGGTCCTGGCACTTCTAAAGAATTAGACATCTAAAAATAATCATAAAGGAAACATATTTATTGAATCCACTGGATTAAAAGCATATACAGGATATACCTGTGCAGTAAAAGAAGACAATAAGGGGGTAACCAAGCCCCTCAACATCATGAGGGAGTTGTTTACCCCATTATTGTCTTATTTTACTGCACAGGTATATACTGTATATGCTTTTAAACCAGTCGATTCAATAAATATTTTTCCTTTATTATTATTTTTGGATGTGTGATTCTTCAGAGGTGCCAGGACCATCAATTTTTCTACTTGTATTTAGGCCTTGCAGGGGCCTTTTCCTGGAGCACCTGTATACACACCTTTCTGCATCACCCTGGGACCTAAAGAAACGCCACGGTAAGAGACATTCTGTGTTGGAGCATCCCGTTACCTCTTATGTCTATATATATATATATATATATATATATATATATATATATATATATATATATATATATATATATATATATATATATATATATATATATATATATATATATATATATATATATATATATATATATATATATATATATATATATATATATATGTTCCTTTATAATTCACTGTTTGTAATAATGATCTATACTAATATTGTTAAGCCCTTTACTCTTCCTAAAAGATTATTGTTCATTCTTTCTTTTAATATTGCAAGTCTAGTGGTTTATAAAAAGAAGAAAAATCCTTTGATGGTAAAAAAACAAACAAAAATAAAACAAAAACTACAAAGTTTAAAGATTTCAAGCAAAAAAAATTGCCACTCAAATGTTTACAAATTACACTACTGTTTATATAATATAGCTCTGAGCATGAATGAGCTTTTATAGTGTGTTCAAACGCAGTACTGTAGGTGTTTCATCTAAAGCTTGTAAGAAAAAATAATGATAGTCTTTCAGACAGTAATTTGTTATATATTCCTTGAAAGCAATACAATTGAAGGCTGAACAGAATGTAATGTTTAATGCCAGGCAGCTTTCCATTTCAGAAAATGGATTCCAAAATTGATTCCTCAGTAAGCGTGTTTAAATGCTGACTGACAGAATCTCACAAGGCTAGTAAATCTGCCATGTGTTTTGTTAAGTACTTAATCATTTTGAGATATTTTCATATTACTAGAATAACAATTGACTGTTGTAATGCATTGTGTATACATTTTGTTAATGACGATAACTCTGAAAATGTACCTATAATATAACTAATGGAAGACTTTAAACTAAAAATAACAAAATCTGCAAAACAAAAATGTTTATTTTTATAGAAAAGGTTAGTAAAGACATAATTAACAAATCACTGTATGTTGAAGAGTGAATTCTTGCTCAAGTAAAATGTGATATTTGGCTCATGTTGCTGCAATATGGAGTTACGAATATTTTAACCACATTTCTTTTATCAGATGATTTGGTATCTTCCAAAGTTTAGAAATTAAGGCCTAGATTTGGAGTTCGGCGGTAAAAGGGCTGTTAACGCTCCGCGGGCTTTTTTCTGGCCACACCATAAATTTAACTCTGGTATCGAGAGTTTAAACAAATGCTGCGTTAGGCTCCAAAAAAGGAGCGTAGAGCATTTTTACCGCAAATGCAACTCTCGATACCAGAGTTGCTTACGGACGCGGCCGGCCTCAAAAACGTGCTCGTGCACGATTCTCCCATAGGAAACAATGGGGCTGTTTGAGCTGAAAAAAAACCTAACACCTGCAAAAAAGCAGCGTTCAGCTCCTAACGCAGCCCCATTGTTTCCTATGGGGAAACACTTCCTACGTCTGCACCTAACACTCTAACATGTACCCCGAGTCTAAACACCCCTAACCTTACACTTATTAACCCCTAATCTGCCGCCCCCGCTATCGCTGACACCTGCATATTTTTTTTAACCCCTAATCTGCCGCTCCGTAAACCGCCGCAACCTACGTTATCCCTATGTACCCCTAATCTGCTGCCCTAACATCGCCGACCCCTATATTATATTTATTAACCCCTAATCTGCCCCCCTCAACGTCGCCGACACCTGCCTACACTTATTAACTCCTAATCTGCCGAGCGGACCTGAGCGCTACTATAATAAAGTTATTAACCCCTAATCCGCCTCACTAACCCTATCATAAATAGTATTAACCCCTAATCTGCCTCCCTAACATCGCCGACACCTAACTTCAATTATTAACCCCTAATCTGCCGAGCGGACCTCACCGCTACTATAATAAATGTATTAACCCCTAAAGCTAAGTCTAACCCTAATACTAACACCCCCCTAAGTTAAATATAATTTACATCTAACAAAATAAATTAACTCTTATTAAATAACTTATTCCTATTTAAAGCTAAATACTTACCTGTAAAATAAATCCTAATATAGCTACAATATAAATTATAATTATATTATAGCTATTTTAGGATTTATATTTATTTTACAGGCAACTTTTTAATTATTTTAACCAGGTACAATAGCTATTAAATAGTTAAGAACTATTTAATAGTTACCTAGTTAAAATAATAACAAATTTACCTGTAAAATAAATCCTAACCTAAGATATAATTAAACCTAACACTACCCTATCAATAAATTAATTAAATAAACTACCTACAATTACCTACAATTAACCTAACACTACACTATCAATAAATTAATTAAACACAATTGCTACAAATAAATACAATTAAATAAACTAGCTAAAGTACAAAAAATAAAAAGAGAACTAAGTTACAAAAAATAATAAAATATTTACAAACATAAGAAAAATATTACAACAATTTTAAACTAATTACACCTACTCTAAGCCCCCTAATAAAATAACAAAGCCCCCCAAAATAAAAAATTCCCTACCCTATTCTAAATTAAAAAAGTTACAAGCTCTTTTACCTTACCAGCCCTGAACAGGGCCCTTTGCGGGGCATGCCCCAAGGATTTCAGCTCTTTTGCCTGTAAAAAAAAAACATACCATACCCCCCCCCAACATTACAACCCACCACCCACATACCCCTAATCTAACCCAAACCCCCCTTAAATAAACCTAACACTAAGCCCCTGAAGATCTTCCTACCTTGTCTTCACCATACCAGGTTCACCGATCCGTCCTGGCTCCAACATCTTCATCCAACCCAAGCGGGGGTTGGCGATCCATCATCCGGTGCTGAAGAGGTCCAGAAGAGGCTCCAAAGTCTTCCTCCTATCCGGCAAGAAGAGGACAGCCGGACCGGCAAACATCTTCTCCAAGCGGCATCTTCAATCTTCTTCCATCCGGTGCGGAGCGGGTCCATCTTGAAGCAGGCGACGCGGATCCATTCTCTTCTTCCGTTGTCTCCCGACGAATGACGGTTCCTTTAAGGGACGTCATCCAAGATGGCGTCCCTCGAATTCCGATTGGCTGATAGGATTCTATCAGCCAATCGGAATTAAGGTAGGAATTTTCTGATTGGCTGATGGAATCAGCCAATCAGAATCAAGTTCAATCCGATTGGCTGATCCAATCAGCCAATCAGATTGAGCTCGCATTCTATTGGCTGTTACGATCAGCCAATAGAATGCGAGCTCAATCTGATTGGCTCTAGGTGCATTAAGCATAATTTGAAATAACATTTGGCTAGATTACGAGTTGTGCGTTAGGGTAAAAAAGCAGCGTTAAGAGGTCCTAACACTGCTTTTTCACTACCGCTGCTATTACGAGTTTTGCAGGTTTAGGGGGACTGCACACTTCTTTGCCCTTACCGCAAAACGACTTACGTAAACTTTGTAAAGTCTTTTTTCTATGGGACTTCCATAGCGCCAGTATTACGAGTCTGTCCTGGTAGGCCGAAAAGTGAGCGGTACACCCTACCCTGTCAAGAATCCTAACGCATTTAAAAGTCAGTAGTTATGAGTTTTATGGTACAACGCCGTAACACAAAACTCATCACTGAAGTGCTAAAAAGTACACTAACACCCATAAACTACCTATTAACCCCTAAACCGAGGCCCTCCCACATCGCAAATACTAAAATAAAATTTTTAAGCCCTGATCTGCCGCTCCGGACACCGCCGCCACCTACATTATATGTATGAACTCCTAATCTGCTGACCCCAACATCACCGACAACTACATTATATTTATTAATCCCTAATCTGCCGTCCCCAATGTCGCCGCCACCTACCTACACTTATTAACCAATAATCTGCCGCCCCCAACGTCGCCACCACTATAATAAACATATTAACCCCTAAACCGCCGCACTCCCGCCTCGCAAAGATTAGTTACATTTTATTAACCCCTAATCTGCCGTCCCTAACATCGCCGCCACCTACCTACATTTATTAACCCCTAATCTGCCGCCCCCAACGTCGCCGCCACTATATTAAAGTTATTAACCCCTAAACCTAAGTCTAACCCTAAACCTAACACCCCCTAACTTAAATATAATTTAAATAAATCTAAATAAATATTCCTATCATTAACTAAATTATTCCTATTTAAAACTCAGTACTTACCTGTGAAATAAACCCTAAGATTGCTACAATATAACTAATAGTTACATTGTAGCCATCTTAGGATTTATTTTGATTTTACAGGCAAGTTTGTATTAATTTTACCTAGGTAGAATAGTTAATAAATAGTTATTAATTATTTAATAACTACCTAGCTAAAATAAAGACAAATTTACTTGTAAAATAAAACTTAACCTAAGTTACACTAACACCTAACACTACACTATAATTAAATAAATTAACTAAATTAAAGGGACAGTCTACACCAGAATTTTTATTATTTTAAAAGATAGATAATCCCTTTATTACCCATTCCCCAGTTATGCATAATCAACACAGTAATATTAATATACTTTTAACCTCTGTGATTATCTTGTATCTAAGCCTCTGCAAACTGCCCCTTTATTTCAGTTCTTTTGACAGACTTGCAGTTTAGACAATCAGTGCCTGCTCCCAGATAACTTCACGTCCACGAGCACAGTGTTATATATATGAAATACATGAACTAACACCCTCTAGTGGTGAAAAACTGTTAAAATTCATTCTGAAAAGAAGTGGCCTTCAAGGTCTAAGAAATTAGCATATGAACCTTCTAGGTTAAGCTTTCAACTAAGAATACCAAGAGAACAAAGCAAATTGGTGATAAAAGTAAATTGGAAAATTGTTTAAAATTACATGCTCTATCTGAATCATGAAAGTTTATTTTGGCCTAAACTGTCCCTTTAAATACAATTAAATAAATTACATACAATTAGCTAAATTAAATTAAATTAGCTAACGTACAAAAAATAAACAAACACTAAATTACAGAAAATAATAAACAAATTACAGAACTTTAAACTAATTACACCTAATCTAATAGCCCTATTAAAATAAAAAAGCCCCCCCAAAATAAAAAAAAAAAACCTAGCCTAAACTAAACTACCAATAGCCCTTAAAAGGGCCTTTTGCGGAGCATTGCCCCAAAGTAATCAGCTCTTTTACCTGTAAAAAAAAATATAAAAACAACCCCCCCAACAGTAAAACCCACCACCCACACAACCAAACCCCCAAATAAAATACTATCTAAAAAAAACCTAAGCTCCCCATTGCCCTTAAAAGGGCATTTGGATGGGCATTGCCCTTAAAAGGGCAGTTAGCTCTTTTGCCGCCCAAACCCTAATCTAAAAAATAAAACCCACCCAATACACCCTTAAAAAAAACCTAACACTAACCCCCTGAAGATCGACTTACTGGGAGACATCTTCATCCAAGCCGGGCGAAGTGGTCCTCCAGACGGGCAGAAGTCTTCATCCAAGCCGGGCGAAGTGGTCCTCCAGACGGTAAGAAGTCTTCATCGAAGCCGGGCAGAAGTGGTCCTCCAGATGGGCAAAAGTCTTCATCCAGACGGCATCTTCTATCTTCATCCATCCGGTGCGGAGCGGGTCCATCTTCAAGACATCCGACGCGGAGCATCCTCTTCATCCGATGACTAAAACAGAATGAAGGTACCTTTAAGTGATGTCATCCAAGATGGCATCCCTTAGATTCCGATTGGCTGATAGAATTCTATCAGCCAATCGGAATTAAGGTAGAAAAAATCCTATTGGCTGATGCAATCAGCCAATAGGATTGAGCTTGCATTCTATTGGCTGATTGGAACAGCCAATACAATGCAAGCTCAATCCTATTGGCTGATTGGATCAGCCAATAGGATTGAACTTCAATCCTATTGGCTGATTGCATCAGCCAAAAGTATTTTTCTACCTTAATTCCAATTGACTGATAGAATTCTATCAGCCAATCGGAATCTAAGGGATGCCATCTTGGATGACGTCACTTAAAGGTACCTTCATTCTGTTTAAGTTGTCGGATGAAGAGGATGCTCCGCGTCGCATGTCTTAAAGATGGACACGCTCCACGCCGGATGGATGAAGATAGAAGATGCCGTCTGGATGAAGACTTCTGCCCATCTGGAGGACCACTTCTGCCCGGCTTGGATGAAGACTTCTGCCCGTCTGGAGGACCACTTCGCCTGGCTTGGATGAAGACATCTCCTGGTAAGTCAATCTTCAGGGGGTTAGTCTTAGGTTTTTTTAAGGGTGTATTGGGTGGGTCTTATTTTTTAGATTAGGGTTTGGGCGGCAAAAAAGCTAACTGCCCTTTTAAGGGCAATGCCCACCCAAATGCCCTTTTAAGGGCAATGGGGAGCTTAGGTTTTTTTAGATAGTATTTTATTTGGGGGTTTGGTTGTTTTTACAGGTAAAAGAGCTGATTACTTTGGGGCAATGCCCCGCAAAAGGCTCTTTTAAGGGCTATTGGTAGTTTAGTTTAGGCTAGGGTTTTTTTATTTGGGGGGGGGGTTATTTTGATAGGGCTATTAGATTAGGTGTAGTTAGTTTAAATTTCTGTAATTTGTTTATTATTTTCTGTAATTTAGGGTTTTTTTTGTACTTTAGCTAATTTAATTTATTTAATTGTATTTAATGTAGGGAATTTATTTAATTGTAGTGTAGTGTTAGGTGTTAGTGTAACTTAGGTTAGGTTTTATTTTACAGGTAAACTTGTATTTATTTTAGCTAGGTAGTTATTAAATAGTTAATAACTATTTAATAACTATTCTACCTAGATAAAATAAATACTAACTTAACTTGCCTGTAAAATAAAAATAAACCCTAAGCTGGCTACACTGTAACTATTAGTTATATTGTAGCTAGCTTAGGGTTTATTTTATAGGTAAGTATTTAGTTTTAAATAGGAATAATTTAGTTAATGATAGGAATATTTATTTAGATTTATTTAAATTATATTTAAGTTAGGGGTTGTTAGGGTTAGGGTTAGACTTAGGTTTAGGGGTTAATATAGTTATATAGCTTTAATATAGTGGCGGCGACGTTGGGGGCGGCAGATTAGGAGTTAATAAATGTAGGTAGGTGGCTGCGATGTTTGGGATGGCAGATTAGGGGTTAATGATATTTAACTAATGTTTGCGAGGCGGGAGTGTGGCGGTTTAGGGGTTGATATGTTTATTATAGTGGCGGCGACGTTGGGGCGGCAGATTATGGGTTAATAAGTGTAGGTAGGTGGCGGCGACAATGGGGGTGGCAGATTAGGGGTTAATAAATATAATGTAGGTGTCGGCGATGTTGGGGGCAGCAGATTAGGGGTTCATAAGTATAATGTAGGTGGCGGCGGTGTCCAGAGCTGCAGATTAGGGGTTAATAAGTATAATGTAGGTGTCGGCGATGTCGGGGGCGGCAGATTAGGGTTAATAAGTGTAAGATATGGGGTGTTTTGACTCGGGGCTTATGTTAGGGTGTTAGGTGTAGACATAACTTTTATTTCCCCATAGGAATCAATGGGGATGCGTTAGGGAGCTTACGCTGCTTTTTTTGTAGGTGACATTTTTTCAGCCAGCTCTCCCCATTGATTCCTATGGGGAAATCGTGCACGAGCACGTTACACCAGCTCACCACTGACTTAAGCAGCGCTGGTATTGGAGTGCGGTAATGAGCAAAATTTTGCTCAATGCTCACTTCTTGCCTTTTAACGACGGGTTTCTGAAAACTCGTAATACCAGCGCTGCAGGTAAGTGAGTGGTGAGAGAAAACTGCTCGTTAGCACCGCATAGCCTCTAACGCAAAACTCGTAATCTAGGTGTTAGATTTTTTTGGGGCAATATATATATATATATATATATGGAATGGATTAACAATATAAAGCCATACATAACCATATATTTGGATCTTGTAGGGGTCTAACAGTGTACTCGAAACCTAGAACAGGATCAGCTCCATGCACCTTTCTTGCCTACAGCCAAGGGAAAAATTTGTTGCCAGATGTGAATGAGAACAAAAAGAAACATTATTTTATTAATGGTAAAATATTTTTTCTCTGGCGCCCCACTGCATTTGTACTTCACTTCGACATTACCAGTTTTGCTCCAAACCCACCCAAAGATGTTGCTGCCCTGGGAAAAGAAGTTACATATTTTACAAGCAGTGTCTGGCTAGCTATATTTGTCTGCCTAGCTTGTAGCACACCACTGAACTCAAAGGCCCCAATGATCGAAAGTGCTACGAGGCGGCACTGCCACTTTGTCGAGCAAGCCTGTCTAAATATTCCAAACTCTAAACATAGTGGCATCGCCCATATTGGTGATGTATAGTAAAGGATACCTGGAATATAACTGCCATGTGCCTAACCACTAATCCGCCTAAACCGAAGTACCCTACAAACTATCACTACACTAAAAAAGATCTAAACTACCACATACCCACCACTAGTATCTATTCTATTGACCCCTATGCCGCCACATACCCACAGCAAGTAACTATTAACCCCTATGACGACACCTACCCACTGCAAGTAACTAATAACCCCTATGCCACAACGAAAGTATCTATTAACCCCTATGCTGCCACATACCCACCTTAAGTATCAATCTGTTAACCCCTATGCTGCCACATACGCACAGCAAGTATCTATCTATTAACCCCTATGCCTCCAAATATCCACCTCAAGTATCTATCCTATTAACCCCTTTGCGGCCACATACCCACCGCAAGTATCTATTAACCCCTATGCCACCACAAATATCTATCTATTAAACCCCTATGGCACCACATACTCACTAGAAGTAACTATTAACCCCTTTGCCACCACATACCCACCACAAGTATCTATCCTATTAACCCCTATGCCACCACATACCCACCACCATTAGCTAACTATTAACCACTATGCCTCCACATACCCACCGCAAGTAACCCCAATGCTGCCACATACCCACCGCAAATAACTATTAACCCCTATGATACCACATATTAACCCCTATGCTGCCACATATCCCAAGCACAAACTAACCTAACACCTAACCTCCCTCTAAACTAAACCTCCTAAGTTACAATAAAAAGCTAAATTAAAAAAAAAAATTTAAACTAACTTCCCCCTTTAAACTAACCCCCCCCAAAATTACAATAGCAATTAACGCTCAAAAGATTAACCTAAGGTCAGACCTCTGGTTAATTTTTTTAATGTCCCCCAATTTCCCCAGAAATTAAGTGTAGTGGTTATAATCAATTAAAAAATCCTAGCAACTTTTTTAACAAAAAAACTGCAATAAGCGTTTTTTAGGAGTTACAAGTGGCGGTTGTTAGAAAAAAACTGGCACTGAAAAGTGCCTTTACATTGCGGTATATGGGAACTGATTGTTCCCTGTAAATATATATGTATATGCTTATATACATACATTATATATTTACGAATATAAAAGACAAAAGCGCACCTCCTCTAAGTGTAGCGTTTATAAAAAGTTAAAAAGTGCAAGTACAACTGCACTTACAAGATACAAAAAACATCAAAGCCTCAATAAAATGTTGCAGTAATTTGACCCATTATACCTCGCTCTTTCAGTCCTACACGCGAGTCCTCTAGTGCAGCGGTCGCCAACCAGTGGTCCATGGACCACTGGTGGTCCCCAAGAAGATGTAGGTGGTCCTTAACACCATCAAGCAGGAATAAATCTACTCTGATGGTGTCACCCTTGTCTCGCTACAACTCCCTACAGTGCCTCTACCTACGCACATTGCGTAGTACTGCGCAACTGCATCTCTGTTTCCAGCTCAAAAGTTGACACTCACCCTTCATCTGTGATATGGAAGTATTCTCTCAGTTCTGTCATTTAGTTAGTTAATTCTAAAAAACAATTCTTAAAAATGTGTAAATATATACATAATGTAAACTTAGCTATGGTTATACTAGTTATGTACAGTATGTGTGTATGTATGTATATATATATATATATATATATATATATATATATATATACTGTATTTATACAGGTATAGCTCACTTTACAGCGCTTCACTTTACAGCGCTTTGTGGAGCTGAAGTTCAACCTCCAAGGATTTTGAAACAGTGCTGTAATCATTGTGAGATTGGGAGAAAAGTGACTGTCACCATTTTGTTATGCTTAGTTCACTCTGTTTACAGCATTACAGTGCAATCTGTGTCTGTGTTATAGTCTGGCAAATTTTACTACAGTAATTGTCACTATTTTACAGGTACAGTATTTATTAAATACTGTTCTGTGCTAGTGTTAAACTAAACCTAGCACTATTGCACCCCTAATATAAGTTAGTTTAAACATGTTTTCAAGTCTTTAAACAGACTGGCAAGTGAAAAGAAAGCTAAAACTGCCTTGTTTTACTTTAAGGCAGTTTTCACTTTACAGCAGGGCTCCGGTCCCTAATCTGCTGTATGAACGGAGTATACCTGTATACAATAAAATCATGTTATTGGTCCACGGGATTAAAAATTATGAGTTTAGTGGTCCCTGAGGTCCTAAAGGTTGGAAACCCCTGCTCTAGTGGGTCAGACGCCGTGTGGTCATGCGGGTAAGAGGTGAATGCCGAACGTCAGTGGATCACGTCAGGTATTAACGTGCCAATCCACACTCCTCCCAACCTCTCAATCCACACTCCTTGTGCTTTTTAACTTTTTATAATAAAACACTACACTTAGAGGAGGTGCGCTTTTGTCTTTTCTATTCTTAGAGTCAGCTGCTGGGAGTTCAAGGGAAAGTTAGTTCCTGTACAAATAGTGGCGCGTCCTTCACATTGGATCTATCAATCTGAAATTGTGGGACTGTCTCTCATACGATACGATTTGATTCCTGGATATCGGTCTCTGGAACTATTATACGATATGGAGAGCTCTCACGCCTAATACGGTTGGACAATACAGCTTGAACAGCTTGAACAAGTACTCTAATTTATTCCATATGTGACTTATATATGTATTGGGTGTACAGTTCTAGCTTACTATGATTATTAGCACATAAATATATATCAGCCAGATTACGAGTTTTGCGTTATGAGTGGCTCGCTACTAACTTGCAAGTTATTTCCACCACTCACCTTTAATAGAGCTGCTATTACAGGTTTGCAAAAAAACGGCGTTTGTGGGCAATATGGCTGCGTTGAGCTCCATACTGCACACAAATACCAGTACTGCTTTGAACTGCTTTGAACTGCTTTGACATGCTCGTGCATGATTTCCCCATAGATATCAATGGGGAGAGCCGGCTAAAAAAAAGCCTAACACCTGCGATCACGGAATGAAAAGCTCCATAACGCAGCCTCATTGATGTCTATGTTTAAACCTAACACCCTAATATAAACCCCGAGTCTAAACACCCCTAATCTGCCGCCCCCGACATCGCCGACACCTACATTACACTTATTAACCCCTAATCTGCCAATGTCGCAGCCACCTACATAAATTTATTAACCCCAATCTGCTGCCCCCAATGTCGCCGCCACCTACATAAATTTATTAACCACTAATCTGCCAATGTCGCAGCCACCTACATAAATTTATTAACCCCAATCTGCTGCCCCCAATGTCGTCGCCACCTACATAAATTTATTAACTCCTAATCTGCAGCCCCCAATGCCGCCACCGCCACTATACTAAAGTAATTAACCCCTAAACCTCTGGCCTCCCACATCACTAACATTAAATAAATATATTAACCCCTAAACCTAACCCTAACGTAACCCTAACCCTAACACCCCTAACTTTAACATAATTAAAATAAATCTAAATAAAACCTACTATTGATAACTAAATAATTCCTATTTAAAACTAAATACTTACCTGTAAAATAAACCCTAAGCTTAGGTTTTATTTTTATTTCACAGCTAAGTTTGTATTTATTTTAACTAGGTAGACTAGTTAGTAAATAGTTATTAACTATTTACTAGCTACCTTGTTAAAATAAAGACAGATTTACCTGTAAAATAAAACCTAACCTGAGTTACACTAACACCTAACATTACAATAAAATTAAATAAATTAAATTAAAAAAATACATTTATCTAAATTACAAAAAATAATAAACACTAAATTACACAAAATAAAAAAAGAAATGATCAAAAATAAAAACAAATTATTCCCAATCTAATAGCCCTATCAAAATAAAAAAACATAGCCTACACTAAACTGCCAATAGCCCTTAAAATGGCCTTTTGCGGGGCATTGCCCCAAAGAAATCAGCTATTTTACCTGTAAAAAAAATATATAAACAACCCCCCAACAGTAAAACCCACCACCCACACAACCAACCCCCCAAATAAAATCCTATCTAAATAAACCTAAGCTCCCCATTGCCCTGAAAAGGGCATTTGGATGGGCTTTACCCTTAAAAGGGCATTTAGCTATTTTACTGCCCAAACCCTAATATAAAAATAAAACCCACCCAATAAACCCGTAAAAAAAAACTAACACTAACCCTGAAGATCCACTTCCAGTTTTTGAAGACCGTACATCCATACTCATCCAGCCGGCGAAGTCTTCATCCAAGCGGCAAGTAGTCCTCAACGAAGCCGGGAGAAGTTTTCATCCAAGCGGCAAGAAGTCCTCAACGAAGCCGGGAGAAGTCTTCATCCAAGCGGCAAGAGGTCCTCAACCAAGTCGGGAGAAGTCTTCATCCAAGCGGCAAGAAGTCGTCCTCCAGACAGGCAGAAGTCTTCATCCAGACGGCATCTTCTATCTTCATCCTTCCGACGTGGAGCGGCTCCATCTTCAAGACATCCGGCGCAGAGCATCCTCTTCATACGGTCCCAGCCGCACACTGAAGGTACCCTTTAAGTGACGTCATCCAAGATGGCACCCCTTGAATTCCGATTGGAGCCGCTCTGCATCGGAACGATGAAGATAGAAGATGCCGTCTGGATGAAGACTTCTGCCCGCCTGGAGGATGACTTTTTGCCGCTTGGATGAAGACTTCTCCCGACTTGGTTGAGGACTTCTTGCCGCTTGGATGAAGACTTCTCCCGGCTTCGTTGAGGACTTCTTGCTGCTTGGATGAAGACTTCTCCCGACTTTGTTGAGGACTTCTTGCCACTTGGATAAAGACTTCACCGGCTGGATGAGGATGGATGTCCGGTCTTCAAAAATTGTAAGTGGATCTTCGGGGTTAGTGTTAGGTTTTTTTTAAGGGTTTTTTGGGTGGGTTTTATTTTTAGCTTTGGGTTTTGGGCAATGTAAAAGAGCTAAATGCCCTTTTAAGGGCAATGCCCATCCAAATGCCCTTTTCAGGGCAATGGGGAGCTTAGGTTTATTTAGATAGGATTTTATTTGGGGGGTTGGTTGTGTGGGTGGTGGGTTTTACTGTTGGGGGGTTGTTTGTATTTTTTTTTACAGGTAAAAGAGCTGATTTCTTTGGGCAATACCCTGCAAAAGGCTACCTAGTTAAAATAAATACAAACTTAGCTATGAAATAAAAATAAAACCTAAGATTGCTACAATGTAACTATTAGTTATATTGTAGCTAGCTTGCTTAGGTTTTATTTTATAGGTAAGTATTTAGTTTTAAATAGGAATTATTTAGTTATTAATAGTAGGTTTTATTTATATTTTTTATAATTATATTTAAATTAGGGGGTGTTAGGGTTAGGTTTAGGGGTAAATAAGTTTATTATAGCGGCGGAGTGGACGGACGGCAGATTAGGGGTTAAATAGTGTTTTTTATGTGGGAAGGCAGCAGTTTAGGGGTTAATAATTTTATTCTAGTGTCGGTGATGTCCAGAGCGCAAGATTAGGGGTTAATCATTTTATTTTAGTGTTTGCGATGCGGAAGGGCCTTGGTGTAGGGGTTAATAGGTAGTTTATAGGTGTTAATGTACTTTTTAACACTTAAGTTATGAGTTTTATGTTACAGCATAACTACTGACTTTAGATGGCGGTACGAATCTTGACGGTATAGGGTGTACCGCTCACTTTTTGGCCTCCCAGGCAAAACTCGTAATACCGGCGCTATGGAAGTCTCATTGAAAAAGGACTTTTTTAAAAGTGCGGTACTGATGTTGTGTGATGGCCAAAAAAGTGTGCGGTACAGCTATACCTGCAAGACTCGTAATAGCAGCGGTAGGGAAAAAACAGCGTTATACTCATAACGAAAAACTTGTAATCTAGCTGTATGTAAATAAGCATAAACAGATATATTTAAATTTGCTGCCCATCCCCGGATGACTTATGTTCTGTGTTGTGTATGACGGCATGAGAATGAGGTCACGTTCAAATTGCAACTAACTCGTAATACCAGCACACAATGGTACAATTTGTTAAAAGTATGAAAAGATGACCAAGTATGTGCCTTGCACATCTGTTTAATAAGCTTAAATTCTAAAAACCCTAGAAGTGGCGACTACTCTGGTAGAGAGAGCAGTAATTCATTCATGGGGAGACTTCCCTGCAATTAGGTTTTCTACCCAAATCAAAGCTTTAAGCCATGCTGCCAAGGTGATTGCAGTAACTTTTTGTCCCTTGTGGGGGACCTGAAAAATGGATAAACAAGGAAGAAGAAATTCTGAATATCAAGGCCCAAACTACACACAAGTTAAAAAGTGATCTCTCTTTACTTTTTTTTTTTTTAAATTTCTCTTAGTATCTTTGAGAAGATTCTTGGTGCTGATACCAGAACAAATGGGAGCAGCGAACATTGGTAATCCCTGTTAAGAAAGGCAAATCTGAAAAATGTTATATGATCCCTGTGAATAGGGATATGCAAATTAGCATATTTTAAGTCTATGGTAGACATACATTAACCCTCCTGAAGTAAAGGTAATCCAAGATTGGCATGTAAGTCACTGACTGGATTCCAGGGCTGCACGATTAATCGCATATGCGGTTTAAAACCGCAATTAATCGCCGTGATTTTAAAACCGCAAGGAGTCGCGATTTTTTCCTACATAAAAAATTCCTTTAGAAGTGGCTGTAATGCATTGATTAATTTGTGATTTCTTGCAAACCAGCTCCATCTAGTGGTTGCTTTTAGCACACATTTGTAAAATGGCTGTTTTACTTTCACTTTTTACTTTCACTTTCTGTTCTCATAAGCAGCCGATCAATCTAGAAATCTAAAAGCAGAGCTCATGCAGAAATGAAGAGGAGAGAAAGCCACTTACTTATATTTCCCCCTAGGGAAGTCTGCAGTCTGAAACTTAGGTTATGTAATCATTATGGAACCTCCAAAAGAATCTCCTGCTTTCTGAGAAATGGCTCAAATACATAGCAGATGCAATTAACCCCACAGCTACCAAAAGGCTAAAACTGCAGTCCCCTCTGCTATTAGCTGCTGGGTTAACTTAACTGCATCTACAATGTATCTTATATCAGCAAGGCACAGCATTTCTGAAAGGAGCAGCCCCCCACCCCTACTGCTATATGCCTGTAATGGATTCCTGGACAGGAGCAGGGCTCATTTTTAGTCAAATTAAAATGTTTAAAAAAGAAGGGAAAAAAAAATAAATATATATATATATATATATATATATATATATATATATATATATGTTTATATATATATATATATATATATATATATAATTGTGTGTGTATGTGGCTTACACTGCTTCATTTGTTAATCATACCACTGTCAACAGAATGACTGTCCAAGAAAACATGACAATGTTGTGTGTCATAAGACCTAATAACTGGCTAGTGGCTACTATTTAATCACATCACAGGCAGTAAATTTTATTTTAACTATTTTGTGGTTTGTATTTTTATGCTCCAAGAGTGTATTGGACATTGAGAAACATGTACATTAAGATTCTGTAGTGTTAAATAAACTTTAGAATGCAAAATGAAGGTGTTATAGTAATTTATAAGAAAATTGCGATTAAATCGCAATCACTTTTTTTTTAAAAAAAATTGCGATATTTTTTTTTGCCCATATCTCCCAGCCCAGTCCAATGAAAATGGTTTTAAAAGAACCTCTGAATCTGTTCCCCCAAGGGGACCAGGGTAATAATTCTAATAGCTTCCAGGCCTGTTAAACCTTATTTTTTTTGAACATGAGACTGGAGAGGAATCTTCCTCGAGGAGGGTGAGACCAAAAGCCTGTACGGTACCCCTAGGAAATTATGATCAGTACCAAAGGAGCTTGAACAGAAAGTTCTCCAAGTCTCCTTAAAAAAGTTCAGAACTGAGTCTGGGTTGGGAGCCACACCTTCATACTGATTTGGAGAAAGGGACAACATTTTATTTTTGGTTTGTTAGGACTTAAACCAAGAGGAACAAGGCTTCTATGTGGACTTGGAGATGTCTAACTTCTGAGGCACAAAAGAGGAGGATCTTTGCATCTTAGAATGACCAAAGAAGTGAAATCATCTAGCGGACTTAACCCTGCCCTTAGCTTTTTTGTCTTGTGGCAGGAAATCTCCATTACCTTCAGTGACTGTAGCAATTTAGTGTAGGTCCAAAAAATATATTTCCATGAAATGGAAGGGAAATAAGGTTGCCTTTACATATTATATCAACAGACAATGACTTTAGTCATTAGGCTCTTCTAACCAGTACAGTCATGTCGGCAGCATTTTTTGCATTAATGCAAGTTATTTTAACAGTTAGATCTCAAATTAGACTGCTTGCAGTCTTGACCAACCTCAAGCAATCCTGAATTTTATTAGGGTAAGCTTTTTGGGAAATAAGGTCAGAGATGTTGTCACACTATACTGCAGTAGCTTCAGATACGCAGGCTACACTAACAGCTAAAGGAAACATATAGCCTTCTAGCTCAGAGGACCTCCTGAGAAAACCTTAAAGTTTTCTGGCCATTGGATTCTTAAAAGAAGTACTGGTAGTCTGCCTAGTCAAAGTGGAAATAGCACTGTCCATCTTTGGAATCATATTCTGCTTTAAATGCAATGCTGCATGACCCTGTCTAGCAATAAACACATACTGTGCACATAGGTTTCAAATCTGAGTAGGGACATACACAAACACTTCCTTACATAGCAAACACATATGAGAAGGGGTTAAATTGTAAGCAGGTTTGAAAGCCTTTGTTCTGCCGACACATTGTAATTTATAGTCCAATTAACATAAGACAAATTAACAATGTTCTTTTTAAAAACTGATGGTTTAAATATAAAATTCAATTAATTTAATTTTAATAATATCAAGAAATATATAAAACGTCCCTAAGGCATCTACAGAGCTTTATTATTTCTTGCATCCTGTGAGGTAACTTGCAATGCTGTAGGATCCCACAGTAGAAAAGTTTATTTAATCTAGGCAAATAGATGACCAACTTTCTAAAATATAGGGGACATAGTTTAAATGTAATAAGCCTTGCAGACCACGTCTAAATGAATGCATATTAAACAAACAAACAAAATATTTCCTAAAATGTCCAGTGGCACATGGCCAGATTTAGGTAAGGTTACATGGTACCATGTGACTGCTGTTCTCCCCTCCAAAGATCTCTTTTGAGTTGTGGCCACTCCAAAGCACATCATTTTAGTTTCCACTATGGCACACATTCTTAGTCCTGCTTTTTCCACATAAGGCTCTCTGACTGCCATTTGGTGACCCCTGATCTTTATTTCTCTCCTCCCTTTCATACTGTCCTGTCCATTAATGCTTCCTCAGCATAGATATTTTCTAACCTGCTTCCTCAGCCTAGATAATTTCTAACCCCTCATAGATATATATGTATAAATACTCATGCTTTTACAAAACACTGATTTAAGCTATTCCTGTTTGTATTAGACAGTACTCTCTCATTTTCTCTAAATTATTTTATTTCTCTCATTGTCTCCTTCTCCTCTTTCTCTAAAATTTCCAAACAATTCTCAACAAAAAATTAAACCTGGTAGATTATACATCTAAATAATGATATGTATTAATGTGCATTAATGTGCATTAATAAATTACATAATTTAAGTTAAAGGGACAGTCTACACCAGAGTTTTTATTGTTTAAAAAGATAGATAATCCCTTTATTACCAATTCCCTAGTATTGCATAAACAACACAGTTCTATAAATACACATTTTACCTCTGTGATTACCTTGTATCTAAGCCTCTGCAAACTGCCCCCTTATTTCAGTTCTTTTGACAGTCATCCATTTTAGCCAATTAGAGCTGGCTCCCTAGAACTCCACGTGCATGAGCACAGTGTTATCTATATGACACACATGAACTAACACCCTCTAGTGGTGAAAAACTGTCAAAATGCCCTGAGAGAAGAGGCGGACTTCAAGGACTTAGAAATTAGCATATGAACCTCCTAGGTTTAGCTTTCAATTAAGAATACCAAGAGAACAAAGCAAAATTGGTGATAAAAGTAATTTGGAAAATTCTTTAAAATTACATTCTCTATCTGAATCATGAAAGTTTATTTTGGACTAGACTGTCCCTTTAAATGATAGTGTGTTTACCAATGTAGATAAATATGATGTCATTGATAAAATAAAAAAGTAAAAAATGTGTTTACATTTGTGTAATGTAGTGAAAAAAAACAGAAGAAATTTAAAATACTACATGCATCTCTAGATTAAAAATTACTTACCCTTTTGTTCTAGGCTGGAGCAAATGATTTCATGCACGAGTGCTTGAATGTAAGCTGTATGTTCAGAGCATACTGTAAGACTGCCATACACACCATTCACTCCCTCCTTCACAGCATCAGAAAAGTCTCTGGGGTTTTTCATTTTATCATAAGCAGATACAGCGATATCAATGGCCTACACAAATCACATAAAAGCAACATATTAAATGATAATTATTCATAACAAGACATAAAGATTACAACAATGACCATATTGACAATGTTAATATCTCTCTTCATTGAGTTTATAGTATTATTGGTATTTTGTATTATTGCTGTTTGAATACAAAGCATGTAGGAAATAAATTTATTATACATTCTTGAGTTGTTCGTTATATCCAGGGGGCCACTTGCCAATTACAGTCAGCTCAGAACTGTCAATCAATACTAGCAATATTGTGCATGACATCACTGGGGATTAAAGTGTATGAGCGAGTCAGGCAGTGCATTTACTCAGCTCATTTAATTATCTGCACTTCGTTGGATGGCCAACTCAATCCCAAGACAAGGGTACGCAAAAATAAAACAAAATCTACTTTGGAATATTCTTATATAAGCTTTTGAATCTATAAGTACATAAAAGTTATATAACATAAAACAATATAAAACATATAAAGTTGCACTTTAATTTAATTTGCTTTTCAACTACACCTGTAACCTTCATCCAGTAAGCCAAGGGTAAGGGATACCAAAAAATAGTCAGTAAATATCTATAAAATGTAGCCTATTGCCTGCAGGTCATTTCAAACTAGCTCTACTCTCTACTAATTTTGTCTTGAAACATTGAAGGTGGAGAAATACTTTTCCTTTTTTGCTGTTTGCATCAAATTTATTTGAAGACTCAAAACAGTGTTTGTATATTTTTATACCATGGGGCCCATTTAAAGGGACACTCAGGTTTTATTACATTTTCATGATTCAGATACAGCATGTAATTTTAAACAACTTTCCAATTTACTTCCATTAAAAAAAATGTGCACAGTCTTTTATATTTACACTTTTGTGAGTCACTAGCTCCTACTGAGCATGGGCAAGAACTCAGACTATACGTATATGCATTTGTGATTGGCTGATTGATATCACATGGTACAGGGGGAGTGGAAATATACATAACCTTGAAATGTGTTAAAAAAGAATCTACTACTCATTTGAAATTCAGAGCAAATGCTATTGTATTGTCTTGTTATCTTGCATTTGTTGATTATGCAAATCTGCTGTGTTTACTGGTCTTCAGACTCGCCAGAAACACAAGTTATGAAGCAGCGGTCTAAAGACCGCTGCTCCATAACCCTGTCCGCGGACAGACATCGCCGCAAATCAACCCGAACGAGTACGATCGGGTTGATTGACAGCTCCCTGCTAGAGGCCCATTGGCCGCGAGTCTGCAGGGGGCGGCGTTGAACCAGCAGCTCTTGTGAGCTGCTGGTGCAATGTTAAATGCGGAGAGCGTATTGCTCTCCGCATTTAGCGAGGTCTTGCGGACCTGATCCGCACTGTCGGATCAGGTCCGCAAGACCTTTGGTAAATAGGGGCCCTTGACTTTTATCAAAATATGTTTTTTGTTTGTTTTTTTAACCCCTTAATGACAGAGGACGTACCAGGTACGTCAGAGAAAAAACTTCCCTTAATGACAGTTGACGTACCTGGTACGTCTTCTGTTGTCTGAAGTGCTGGAAGCGATCATGATCGCTTACAGCTGCTTACAAGGGATTGTAGTGATGCCTCAATATTGAGGCATCACTACAATCCCCCATTTTACATACCGATGCAGAAAGGGCCACTCTGTGGCCCCATCTGCATCGGTTATGGATGTTAACAAATTCGTTGGTGGGTGGGAGCAGCTTTTGGCAATATGTACCTTATGTGAGTATTGCCCACTCGCAATATCATTGTCGCCGATTGCTGCCAGGGTTGCGGTTGCGGCTGGCGGGGGCGAGGAGGCGGGTGCGTGCGCACGCAAAATATACAGGCCACTGAAAAAAATAAAGGATCGATGTAGATGCAGGGGGATCTCCTTTCTTTAGTAAGGGATCTGGGAGGGGGAGGGATGTAGATTAGTTAGAGGGGCCAGCTACACTACAGAAAATAAATATTTCATATAAAAAAAGTTAAAAAAAAATATTTTGGGGGGCAAATTGGGTACTGGCAGACAGCTGCCAGTACCCAAGATGGCGGCAAATAGATAGAGGGGGAGGGTTAGAGAGACCTATGGGGCGATCAGGGAGGTTGTGGGGTAAGGGGGGATCCATCACTGCAGACTGTATGAAAAAAAATTAAAAATTATATATATATTTATATATATAAATTATTTTTATTTCAGTACTGGCAGACTTTCTGCCAGTACTTAAGATGGCGGTGACAATTGTGAGGTGGGGGAGGGAAGAGAGCTGTTTGAGGGGGGTCAGGGGTGGATCAGGGGGTGGGATGTGTCAGGTGGGAGGCTGATCTCTACACTAAAGCTACAAATTAACCCTACAAGCTACCTAATTAACCCCTTAACTGCTGGGCATATTACCAGTGTGGTGCGCAGCAGTATTTAACGGCCTTATTATTACCAAAAAGCAACACCAAAGCCATATATGTCTGCTATTTCTGAACAAAGGGGATCCCAGAGAAGCATTTACAACCATTTGTGCCATAATTGCACAAGCTGTTAGTAAATCATTTCAGTGAGAAACCTAAAATTGTGAAACATTTAAGTTTTTTTTTTATTTGATCGTATATGGCGGTGAAATGGTGGCATGAAATATACCAAAATGGGCCTATATCAATAATTTGGGTTGTCTACTGCACTACACTAAAGCTAAAATTAAACCTAAAAGCTCCCTACAAGATCCCTAATTAACCCCTTCACTGCTGCGCATAATACACGTGTGGTGTGCAGCGGCATTTAGCGGCCTTCTAATTACCAAAAAGCAACGCCAAAGCCATATAGGTCTGCTATTTCTGAACAAAGGGGATCCCAGAGAAGTATTTACAACCATTTATGCCATAATTGCACAAGTTGTTTGTAAATAAATTCAGCGAGAAACCTAAAGTTTGTGAAAACATTTGTGAAAAAGTCAACAATTTTTTTTATTTGATCGCATTTAGCGGTGAAATGGTGGCATGAAATATACCAAAATGGGCCTGGATCAATGCTTTGGGATGTCTTCTAAATATAAATATATACATGTCAAGGGATATTCGGGGATTCCTGAAAGATATCAGTGTTCCAATGTAACTAGCGCTAATTTTGAAAAAAAGTGGTTTGGAAATAGCAAAGTGCTACTTGTATTTATGGCCCTATAACTTGCAAAAAAAGCAAAGAACATGTAAGCATTGGGTATTTCTAAACTCGGGACAACATTTAGAAACTATTTAGAATGGGTGTATTTTGGTGGTTGTAGATGTGTAACAGATTTTGGGAGTCAAAGTTAGAAAAAGTGTGTTTTTTTTCCATTTTTTCCTCATATTTTATATTTTTTTTATAGTAAATTATAAGATATGATGAAAATAATGGTATCTTTAGAAATTCCATTTAATGGCGAGAAAAACGGTATATATTATGTGTGGGTACAGTAAATGAGAAAGAGGAAAATTACAGCTAAACACAAACACTGCAGAAATGTAAAAATAGCCATTGTCATTAAGGGTAAGAAAATTGAAGAATGGTCTGGTCATTAAGGGGTTAAATAGATTAAACAGCCGTACTAAATTATAATACAGTGGTGATCAGTATCGTCATACGTTGAATAATAGTCTGTGAGCAAGATTAGAAGTCGCACGGCAAATCGGTTACGCATTTATTACAAGTTGCAAAATAACTTATTTTGTATTCACGTTAAGCCACGTAATGTAAACAGTCAAATTGCGTGTGCGTTGACATATTTCCCATAGATGTCAATGGAGAAGACAAATACAAAAAAAAAACTAATATGTTGGGCAAAGCCCATGAGATCTTTTCCATAAAATGTGAACATGAAAATGAGAATATTTCATATTGCGAAAATGTTTTCGCAATGGAATATGTTCTATTGATTTCTAAATAAATACTTCTCTATATATTTGATGATATTTGGACTGATATATCTATTTACTGGGAGATATGTATATGAATATTTATACGTCTAGATATCTCCAGATCTGTATGCGAATATCGCATTGAAAATATGTGTGTAAGATTGTAATGTAATATATTTTTATTATCTCTATAGTTAAACATATGTGTATACATATAAATCTGTGTTTTCTATGTATGTCAATGTAAAATCCCTGAATCAGCTTTTTTTTTCCTAACACCCGAGATCTCATATCTTTGAGCCCTTATAACTTTTGTGTGCAATATATTTTTTTTTATTCTTTTTATTAGACAGTGTTAATATGAGTGCAAATCTACTTTGTAAAGTATTTTTCGAAGTGTTTCGTGAAACTTTTTTGTTGCAAAAAAGCATTAACTATAGCTCTTCGAGTGTGGAAAGGATTGTTGTGTAAAAGGCAAATGCATGTGCACAATTGTGATTTTTCAAGACTTGTAATACCTGCGCAATGGAAATTGATTGTGAAAAGACCACAGCCCGTGTGGAAAACTCATAACACGCTACATGTAATCTTGCTGTGTGTGTGTGCGTAACAGAACAGTGATTTTTCATTAATTATTATAAATCTTTGCAGTACAACATATATATTTGAAAATAAAAACTCTTAAAATAATCTTAGATATTTCAAATAAGGGTTTAATATCAATACCAATTATGTTAATTGCTACAGGTATTAAAGCAAATATCCAGTCTTCGGGCTAAATGCTTAAAATCTTCACTTACTGTATTTAAACTGCTGGAAAAAAGCTCTTGCTTTTCTAGTTCAGAACTAATTAGAGGTCTTTGAAGTGCATTTAAGTTTACTCTAAATTGTTAAATAAATTAGATGGGCAAATTAAAACTTAACCTTTCATTAAGATGCTAATTTAATTTCTGAGAGCTGCTCCATATTCTAAAAGCTTAGAAAGCATTAAATGGGTTATGTTAAATGGACACTATCATTATGTTGGCAAAAAAAAAAGGGAAATTATTGAAAAATCTCTGGATAATAACTCATACCGAGAAATCCTGAAGAAATAAACGGCTAGATTACGAGTTGTGCGTTATGAGGGGTGCGGTGCTAATTTGCAGTTTATTCTGATCGCTCACTTTACTGCAGCGCTGGTATTACGGGTTTTTATCAACCCGGCGTTAACAGGCACTGCACTCCAATACCAGCGCTGCTTAAGTGAGCGGTGAGCTGGTTGTATGTGCTCGTGCACGTTTACCCCATAAACATCAATGGGGAGAGCCGGCTGAGAAAAAGTCTAACACCTGCAAAAAAGCAGCATAAAGCTCAGTAATGCAGCCTCATTGATTCCCATGGGGAAACACATTTTATGTTTACACCTAACACCCTAACATGAACCCCAAGTCTAAACACCCCTAATCTTACACTTATTAACCCCTAATCTGCCACTCTGACATCGCCGACACCTACATTATACTTATTAACCCCTAATCTGCCGCTCTGGACATCGCCGCCACCTACATAAAACTTAATAACCCCTAACCTGCTGCCCCCAACATCGCTGACACCTACATTATATTTATTAACCCCTAATCTCCTGCATAGCGTAAAACTCATAACTACTGACTTTAGAATGCGTTACGGATCTTGGCGGTAGAGGGTGTACCGCACACTTTTTGGCCGCCCAGGCAGACTCGTATTACCGGCACTATAGAAGTCCCATAGAAAAAAGCCTTTACAAAATTTATGTAAGTTGCTTTGCGTTAAGGCCAAAAAAGTGTAAAAAAGCAGCGTTAGGACCTGTTAACGCTGCTTTTTTACCTTAACGCACAACTCGTAATCTAGCCATAAGTGTTTACCATTCTGGGTCAAGCAGTCATTGCAGGTAACAAAACCAGAAGTAAATTATTTTTCAGGGTTTAAAGGGACAGTCAAGTCCAAAATAAACTTTCCTGATTCAGATAGGGCATGTAATTTTAAACAATTTTCCAAATTAATTTTATCATCAATTTTGCTTTGTTCTCTTGGGATTCTTAGTTGAAAGTTTAACCTAGGAGGTTCATATGCTAATTTCTAAGACCTTGAAGGCCACCTCTTTTCAGAATGCATTTTAACAGTTGTTTACCACTAGAGGGTGTTAGTTCATGTGTTTCATATAGATAACACTGTGCTCATGCATGTGAAGTTACCTGGGAGCCAGCACTGATTGGCTAAACTGCAAGTCTGTCAAAAGAACTGAAATAAAGGGGCAGTTTGCAGAGGCTTAGATACAAGGTAATCACAGAGGTAAAAAATATATTAATTTAACTGTGTTAGTTATGCAAAACTGGGGAATGGGTAATAAAGGGATTATCTATCTTTTAAAACAATGCAAATTCTGGTGTAGACTGTCCCTTTAATAGAAAGTAGTATATTTGGTCTTATTTCAAAATAAAAAGTATGGCCGTCCACAGATATTTTTGTTACCTCTAAACATACATCACTCCTGTTTAAAAGTGGTTTGTCCACTGCCAGTATTAAAAAGAATTATCATCATGACTGTATCCATATACAACTTTGAAAAACATAATTTATGCTTACCTGATAAATGTATTTCTCTTGTAGTGTATCCAGTCCACGGATCATCCATTACTTATGGGATATTAACTCCTCCCCAACAGGAAGTGCAAGAGGATTCACCCAGCAGAGCTGCTATATAGCTCCTCCCCTAACTGCCATTACCAGTCATTCGACCGAAAACATGCAGAGAAAGGAAAACCATAGGGTACAGTGGTGACTGTAGTTTAATGGAAAAATTACCTGCCTTAAAGTGACAGGGCGGGCCGTGGACTGGATACACTACAAGAGAAATAAATTTATCAGGTAAGCATAAATTATGTTTTCTCTTGTTAAGTGTATCCAGTCCACGGATCATCCATTACTTATGGGATACCAATACCAAAGCTAAAGTACACGGATGACGGGAGGGACAGGCAGGCTCTTTATACGGAAGGAACCACTGCCTGAAGAACCTTTCTCCCAAAAACAGCCTCCGAAGAAGCAAAAGTGTCAAATTTGTAAAATTTGGAAAAAGTATGAAGAGAAGACCAAGTTGCAGCCTTGCAAATCTGTTCAACAGAAGCCTCATTCTTAAAGGCCCAAGTGGAAGCCACAGCTCTAGTAGAATGTGCTGTAATTCTTTCAGGAGGCTGCTGTCCAGCAGTCTCATAGGCTAACCGTATTATGCTACGAAGCCAAAAGGAGAGAGAGGTAGCCGAAGCTTTTTGACCTCTCCTCTGACCAGAATAAACGACAAACAGGGAAGACGTTTGTCGAAAATCCTTAGTTGCCTGTAGATAAAATTTCAGGGCACGGACTACATCTAGATTGTGTAGCAGACGTTCCTTTTTCGAAGAAGGATTAGGACACAAAGATGTAACCACAATCTCTTGATTGATATTCCTGTTAGTGACCACCTTAGGTAGGAACCCAGGTTTAGTACGCAGAACTACCTTGTCTGAATGAAAAATCAGATAAGGAGAATCACAATGTAAGGTAGATAACTCAGAGACTCTTCGAGCCGAGGAAATCGCCATTAAAAACAGAACTTTCCAAGATAACAACTTGATATCAATGGAATGAAGGGGTTCAAACGGAACCCCCTGTAAAACATTAAGAACTAAGTTCAAACTCCATGGTGGAGCAACAGTTTTAAACACAGCCTTGATCCTAGCTAAAGCCTGACAAAAAGCTTGAACGTCCGGAACTTCTGACAGACGTTTGTGTAAAAGAATGGACAGAGCTGAAATCTGTCCCTTTTAGGAACTAGCGGATAAACCCTTTTCTAAACCTTCTTGTAGAAAAGACAATATCCTCGGAATCCTAACCTTACTCCATGAGTAACTCTTGGATTCGCACCAATATAAGTATTTGCGCCATATCTTATGGTAAATCTTTCTGGTAACAGGCTTCCTAGCCTGTATTAAGGTATCAATAACTGACTCAGAAAAACCACGTTTTGATAAAATCAAGCGTTCAATTTCCAAGCAGTCAGCTTCAGAGAAATTAGATTTTGATGTTTGAAGGGACCCTGGATCAGAAGGTCCTGTTTCAGAGGTAGCGACCAAGGTGGACAGGATGACATGTCCACTAGATCTGCATACCAAGTCCTGCGTGGCCATGCAGGCGTTATTAGAATCACTGATGCTCTCTCCTATTTGATTCTGGCAATCAATCGAGGAAGCATCGGGAAGGGTGGAAACACATAAGCCATCCCGAAGGTCCAAGGTGCTGTCAAAGCATCTATCAGAACCGCTCCCGGATCCCTGGATCTGGACCCGTAACGAGGAAGCTTGGCGTTCTGTCGAGACGCCATGAGATCTATCTCTGGTTTGCCCCAACGTCGAAGTATTTGGGCAAAGACCTCCGGATGAAGTTCCCACTCCCCCGGATGAAAAGTCTGACGACTTAAGAAATCCGCCTCCCAGTTCTCCACTCCCGGGATGTGGATTGCTGACAGGTGGCAAGAGTGAGACTCTGCCCAGCGAATTATCTTTGATACTTCCATCATTGCTAGGGAGCTTCTTGTCCCTCCCTGATGGTTGATGTAAGCTACAGTCGTGATGTTGTCCGACTGAAACCTGATGAACCCCTGAGTTGTTAACTGGGGCCAAGCCAGAAGGGCATTGAGAACTGCTCTCAATTCCAGAATGTTTATTGGTAGGAGACTCTCCTCCTGATTCCATTGTCCCTGAGCCTTCAGAGAATTCCAGACAGCGCCCCAACCTAGTAGGCTGGCGTCTGTTGTTACAATTGTCCAGTCCAGCCTGCTGAATGGCATCCCCCTGGACAGATGTGGCCGAGAAAGCCACCATAGAAGAGAATTTCTGGTCTCTTGATCCAGATTCAGAGTAGGGGACAAGTCTGAGTAATCCCCATTCCACTGACTTAGCATGCACAATTGCAGCGGTCTGAGATGTAGACGTGCAAAGGGTACTATGTCCATTGCTGCTACCATTAAGCCGATCACCTCCATGCATTGAGCTACTGACGGGTGTTGAATGGAATGAAGGACACGGCATGCATTTTGAAGCTTTGTTAACCTGTCTTCTGTCAGGTAAATCTTCATTTCTACAGAATCTATAAGAGTCCCCAAGAAGGGAACTCTTGTGAGCGGAAAGAGAGAACTTTTCTTTTCGTTCACCTTCCATCCATGCGACCTTAGAAATGCCAGTACTAACTCTGTATGAGACTTGGCGGTTTGAAAGCTTGAAGCTTGTATCAGAATGTCGTCTAGGTACGGAGCTACCGCAATTCCTCGCGGTCTTAGTACCGCCAGAAGAGCACACAGAACCTTTGTGAAGATTCTCGGAGCCGTAGCCAATCCGAATGGAAGAGCTACAAACTGGTAATGCCTGTCTAGAAAGGCAAACCTTAGATACCGGTAATGATCTTTGTGAATCGGTATGTGAAGGTAAGCATCCTTTAAATCCACTGTGGTCATGTACTGACCCTTTTGGATCATGGGTAAAATTGTCCGAATAGTTTCCATTTTGAACGATGGAACTCTTAGGAATTTGTTTAGGATCTTTAAATCCAAGATTGGCCTGAAAGTTCCCTCTTTTTTGGGAACCACAAACAGATTTGAGTAAAACCCTTGTCCTTGTTCCGACCGCGGAACCGGATGGATCACTCCCATTAATAAAAGATCTTGTACGCAGCGTAGAAACGCCTCTTTCTTTATTTGGTTTGTTGACAACCTTGACAGATGAAATCTCCCTCTTGGGGGAGAGAATTTGAAGTCTAGAAGGTATCCCTGATATATGATCTCTAACGCCCAGGGATCCTGGACATCTCTTGCCCAAGCCTGGGCGAAGAGAGAAAGTCTGCCCCCCACTAGATCCGTTCCCGGATCGGGGGCCCTCGATTCATGCTGTCTTAGGGGCAGCAGCAGGTTTCCTGGCCTGCTTGCCCTTGTTCCAGGACTGGTTAGGTCTCCAGCCTTGTCTGTAGCGAGCAACAGCTCCTTCCTGTTTTGGTGCAGAGGAAGTTGATGCTGCTCCTGCTTTGAAATTACGAAAGGAACGAAAATTAGACTGTCTAGCCTTAGGTTTGGATCTGTCTTGAGGCAGGGCATGGCCTTTACCTCCTGTAATGTCAGCGATAATTTCTTTCAACCCGGGCCCGAATAAGGTCTGCCCTTTGAAAGGTATATTAAGCAATTTAGATTTAGAAGTAACGTCAGCTGACCAGGATTTTAGCCACAGTGCTCTGCGTGCCTGAATGGCGAATCCGGAATTCTTAGCCGTAAGTTTAGTTAAATGTACTACGGCATCTGAAATAAATGAGTTAGCTAACTTAAGGGCTTTAAGCTTGTGTGTAATCTCATCTAATGGAGCTGATTCAAGTGTCTCTTCCAGAGACTCAAACCAAAATGCTGCTGCAGCCGTGACAGGCGCAATGCATGCAAGAGGTTGCAATATAAAACCTTGTTGAACAAACATTTTCTTAAGGTAACCCTCTAACTTTTTATCCATTGGATCTGAAAAGGCACAGCTATCCTCCACCGGGATAGTGGTACGCTTAGCTAAAGTAGAAACTGCTCCCTCCACCTTAGGGACCATTTGCCATAAGTCCCGTGTGGTGGCGTCTATTGGAAACATCTTTCTAAATATCGGAGGGGGTGAGAACGGCACACCGGGTCTATCCCACTCCTTAGTAACAATTTCAGTAAGTCTCTTATGTATAGGAAAAACGTCAGTACTCGCCGGTACCGCAAAATATTTATCCAACCTACACATTTTCTCTGGTATTGCAACTGTGTTACAATCATTCAGAGCCGCTAACACCTCCCCTAGTAATACACGGAGGTTTTCCAGCTTAAATTTAAAATTTGAAATATCTGAATCCAGTTTGTTTGGATCAGAACCGTCACCCGCAGAATGAAGCTCTCCGTCCTCATGTTCTGCAAATTGTGACGCAGTGTCTGACATGGCCCTAATATTATCAGCGCACTCTGTTCTCACCCCAGAGTGATCACGCTTACCTCTTAGTTCTGGTAATTTAGCCAAAACTTCAGTCATAACAGTAGCCATATCCTGTAATGTGATTTGTAATGGCCGCCCAGATGTACTCGGCGCTACAATATCACGCACCTCCCGAGCGGGAGATGCAGGTACTGACACGTGAGGCGAGTTAGTCGGCATAACTCTCCCCTCGTTGTTTGGTGAAATATGTTCAATTTGTACAGATTGACTTTTATTTAAAGTAGCATCAATACAGTTAGTTACATAAATTTCTATTGGACTCCACTTTGGCTTTAGCACATATAGCACAGATATCTTCCTCTGAATCAGACATGTTTAACACACTAGCAAATAAACTAGCAACTTGGAAATACTTTTCAAGTCATTTACTATAATATGAAAACGTACTGTGCCTATAAGAAGCACAGAAAAAGTTATGACAGTTGAAAATTAATAAACTGAAAAGTTATAGCATCAAATCTTTGTAAAAAACACAATTTTAGCAAAGGATTGCTCCCATTAGCAAAGGATAACTAACCCTGATAGCAGAAAAAAAAAATACAGAAATAAACGTTTTCTTTTTTTTATCACAGTCAACTACAATCTCACAGCTCTGCTGTGAGTGATTACCTCCCTCAAAACAAGTTTTGAAGACCCCTGAGTTCTGTAGAGATGAACCGGATCATGCAGGGAAGACTATAAACTTCTGACTGAATTTTTTGATGCGTAGCAAAAGCACCAAAAAAGGTCCCTCCCCCTCACACATAACAGTGAGAGAGATCAGTAAACTGTCATAAATTAAATAAAACGACTGCCAAGTGGAAAAAAATAGTGCCCAAAACATTTTTTCACCCAGTACCTCAGAAAATTAAACGATTTTACATGCCAGCAAAAAACGTTTAACATTAATAAATTGAGTGTTATTAAAAAGCCTGTTGCTAGTCCCTGCAAATTAGGCTAAAGTTTTATGCATACAGTATAATTCCAGTGAAGTGCCATTCCCCAGAATACTGAAGTGTAAAATATACATACATGACAGCCTGATACCAGTTGCTGCTACTGCATTTAAGGCTGAGTTTACATTATATCGGTATGGCAGAATTTTCTCATCAATTCCATTGTCAGAAAATAATAAGCTGCTACATACCTCTTTGCAGATTAATCTGCCCGCTGTCCCCTGATCTGAAGTTTACCTCTCCTCAGATGGCCGAGAAACAGCAATATGATCTTAACTACTCCGGCTAAAATCATAGAAAAACTCAGGTAGATTCTTCTTCAAATTCTACCAGAGAAGGAATAACACACTCCGGTGCTATTATAAAATAACAAACTTTTGATTGAAGGTATGAAACTAAGTATAATCACCACAGTCCTCTCACACATCCTATCTATTCGTTGGGTGCAAGAGAATGACTGGTAATGGCAGTTAGGGGAGGAGCTATATAGCAGCTCTGCTGGGTGAATCCTCTTGCACTTCCTGTTGGGGAGGAGTTAATATCCCATAAGTAATGGATGATCCGTGGACTGGATACACTTAACAAGAGAAAGAATGGATTTTTGTATTAGCAGATCATTATAAGCATAAAACGTTATGATTCTATTACTTTTATATTGATAGCAGAATGTGAAATCGTGCATACCTGATTTAGCTGAATAGGCCCCATAGCGATTAAATCATTTAGTCCTGTATTTGGAAATAATTTCAGGGTTTGGAGAATTCCATGTAGTACACAGATTCCAAAGCATGTTGCCCTAACAGTGATAGATTCCTCCTTTAGCTTCACAAGTGTTGCTTCTTCTACATGATCTAATGCAGTCCCGATAGCTAAAAACAAAGTAAAAAAAAAAAGAGAAAAGAAAAACTCTGTTTGTTCAATATAATATAACCTGTTTAAAAAGTAATACTCTAAAAGTTCAAGAGATTAAGTGAAGTTCTGATCAATAACCCATCATATATATTATTTATTCACATATGCACAAAAATCAATGTATTGGTATGTAGATTTGTGCTTTGTGTGTGTGTGTGTGTGTGTCTGTGTATAGCAGTTTAATAATCTAATAATGATAAAGCAGTCCCTGACTAGTATGTAACCAAATAACCATGTGTGGAATTAGCAAAGAACATGCACACTGGGTGTTTGGCATTGTTATTAATAAAGTTGGGGCATGGAGTTGGCACTTCTTTCTGAATGACCCTTATTTCACAGACATATATTATCTTTTCTGCTGTGTGACTCTGTTTTCCTCTCCAAATAATATAATTTGCATGTAGACCTAGTTTTTGAAAATATGCTGCATGACTAATTTAGCCAGAGTTTTTAAAGGGACATGAAACTCATTTTTTTCTTTCATGGTTTAGGTAGAACATACAATTTTAAACAACTTTACAGTTTACTTCTATTATCAAATGTCCTTAATTCTTTTGGTATAATTTGTTCAAAAAGCAGCAATGCACTACTGGTTTCTAACTGAACATATGGGTGAGCCAATGACAATCGGTATATATATGCAGCCACCAATCAGCAGCTAGAACCAAGGTTCTATTCTGCTCCTGAGATTACCTAGATAAATCTCTTAGCAAAAGATAACAAGGAAGCGCATTAAATAATTGAAGTAAATTGGAAAGTTATTTAAAATTGTATGCTCTGTCTGAAAGACATTTTAACTTTACTGTCCCTTTAATACCCTTCAGTTTATTATTTGTTATTTTTAATAATCATCTTTAAAATTAGGAAGGGTTAAAGGGACATTAAACCCAATTTTTTTCTGTTGTGGTTTAGAAAGAGCATGTCATTTTAAACAACTTTCTAATTTACTTCTATTATCTAATTTGCTTCATTCTCTTGATATCACTTGCTGAAAATCATATCTAGATACGCTCAGTAGCTTCTGATTGGTTGCTGCACATAGAGGCCTTGCGTGATTGGCTCACACACGTGCATTGCTATTTCTTCAACAAAGGATATCTAAAGAATTAGGCAAATTAGATAATAGAAGTAAATTGGAAAGTTGTTTAAAATTTCATGCCCTATCTGAATCATGAAAGTTTAATTTTGACTAGACTGTCCCTTTAAGGTTAAATTTGTTCATTTTTTTAACCCATTAAGTATTTCTTTTGATAGGCTTCATATTTTAATCTTCCAAGATTATTAAGTTTAATATTTTTGAATTATATTTTTCTTAAATTTAATAGATTAAAATCAATATTCGAATTCTAGATTTCATTACTCTGACATATGATTTTCATAGATGTGAATTGTCAAGGTCCTGATGAGCTTACTGCATGAAGAGAAATCACACAAAGGGGTAGATTTATCATAGTGCGAGCGGACATGATACAGTGAGTTCTTGTGAACTGCTGGTGCAATGCCGTCCCCTGCAGATTTGTGACCAATCGGCCGCTAGCAGGGGGTATCAATCAACCCGATCGTATTCGATCGAGTTAATTTCTGTCGGTGGCTTCGGAACAGGCGGACAAGTTATGGAGCAGCGGTCTTTAGACTGCTGCTTTATAACTTCTGTTTCCGGCGAGCCATACGGAGCTTGATAAATCAGCCCCAAAATCTGTGGTTGTGCATTATATTGTAATGTAAATGTTTCTCCTTAACATACAAAACCCTGCATAGAGAGATAAACAGCTCTCAAATTAAAATGTGTTTTTATAAAACAGTTTGAGGGACCTCACAGCAATGACGAGACTTCTTAGATAATCTCTCAAGAGCAGAGAGTTTTAGATCATCAGGCCCCAAGTCTGAGGTCTTTTTAAGAAAACAATTATATCTGAATGTTGATTTTCATGGACTTACATTCAAATCTTTATATGTCTATGAGGCATAACAGTTAAATGCACAAAATGTAATATTCAAATAGAATTGTCATACACTTAATTTACTGGTCTATAAAAACCTAATAAAAGCATAAAAATGTGCAAAGATGCAAATGACAACTTAAGTATTCACTCAAACACAAAACAGTAGGAAACAATCAGTTTATGTTTAAATATTTCACATTCCAATGTTCTGCCCATAGCAGAATATATTCAATGTATTTTCAAATAGATATTCCTATATATATCTGTATATATATCCAAAATAAAAATAAAGCACTCACTTGTCTTCAGTCGGCAAACAAATGTATTCTGGTGTGACGTTTTGGGGTAAACAAGCCCCTTCCTCTGATAAACAAACAATGAAAAAAGTGAGCCTTATAAAGCCTAGATAGACCCTCCTTCAGCAGTCGGCCAATAGGGAAACAGCATGTGCAAAACATAATATAAAACAGCTAATAAGCTGTATAAAAATATGTAAAGTGACAATAACTAATGAAGCAGACTAAATGGTGATCACATCCATGTCACAAAGGCACCCACATAGGTATCAACTGAAAAAAGAGAATATAGTGGCAAAATCCAAACATCAACAGTTCATACCAATAAGACAGAGAAATTGCCGAAAATAGCACCACCTGATGGTGGATACACCCACACCCCTTATGACATACAGTATACAAAACACAACACTTACAACAATCGCTGTCAATCTAGCCAATATAATTGCACAAGAGAGAAATAACTTAAACACTGGCTACAACAGAACACATAGTGCCGCATCAAAGCGTGCAAAAGCCTCACATGAAAACACATAGAAACCAGTCTATAGCATCAAAACAATGTTGTGCCGTAGTCATAGTGACCAGCAAACTGTATGCGGTATGAACCAATCAGAACAACCAAGCCCCACTACAGGCATCACTTCATACTATGCTATACAGCTCCGGAAGAAAAGGGCTATGATTTTCCAACTCAAGAGGGCGTGGTCACGCCAATAACGAATCAGAGGTCCCCAGCACAAAATAAACAGAAGCCACAAACATGCTAAATATCAACCATGAGACCAAACTTATTCATTAAAGACACGCAACCCTTCATGTAAAAACATCCAGCGGGCGTATCCAGAGGAGTCTTAGTAGTCACACATACTGAAAAGGACCAATAGCACAAAAGCACAAAAAAAGGGGGGGAAAGGGGGCGTAGTCCACCCCACGCCAGCGTATCAGAACAACAAATCAATATGCCTAAGGGAGGGGGGGTCATACTGCAAAAATAACAGCTGTAGAACGTGCACATGAGACTTGTGCACAATGTCCTACAGTATGAAACATAAAAAGGGGCATCTGACCGATCATCAGCAATAGTCATAAGCTGAATACCTCAGCACTTTCTCGAAGCCCTAACTGTTCAGTGTTAGAGACAAGGGACCGGTGTGAGTCAACATTGAATAATATGTACAAACTAAGAGATCATTGGCCAAGAGTGGCCCCTCCAAAAAATCTTCGGTCATCAGCACTAAAAGGTGCACCAATGTCAATATTACCTGTCATCTCAAGGGGAATGAACTAAACTGTACAAAATACCAGACATAATAAAAATGTGTATAAAAATTAACATGAACCTTAAAGCCAACCAGGGGCATATCAAATCACAAAGGCATCCATCTCTGATGCCAAACAAAACTTTAAAACAATAAACAAAACAAAAATAAAAATCAAAACAAAAATCTAACAGAAGAGACCAATGGGGTGCCACCAGTGACATGTCTAGACCCACACAGAGACTGCAACACAAACCTTAAACGTAAATTGTGAAAAAAAACAATGAAAAAAACAAATCTGAAAAGATATATGTACATAAAATAAAATAAAAGCAGACATATACAAGACATAAGCCCAAACAAGTGAATGGCATATTGTCAAAATTGCAAATCAGCAAAAAGAAAGACAACAGAAAAATATATAGCAGCCAAAATTCCAAAATGATGGATATATGTGGACTCTCATTAGCTTAATCAGGACCCCTATGAGTATAGAGGTACCCAAATAAGTGGGCATTTAAATGTACCAAGGGCTAAATAGTAATGTGAACTCTCATAATGAACATACATTAGAGATAGCATTGCCATCCTGTATTGACATTGAGTCCCTTGGGTGCAAGAGTTCCAAGCTCAAAAATCCACCTTGTTTCTCTCCTGAGTAGAATTTTCTCTCTATTTCCCCCCCTTCGGAGTGGGGGGACATGGTCTATTATACGAAACCTTAGGTCGTTCACTGAGTGATTGTCTTCTAGAAAGTGGTGAGCCACTGGTTGTTCTGCTTTCTTGATATCAAAGGCTTGGCGGATAGAAGAGCGATGATTCACCATATGTGAATATATATATATATATATATATATATACACACCTATATATAATCATATATATATATATATATATATATATGTATATTGGCATAAATAGTTGTGCCAAAAAACATGAGATATATATAGAAATATGTATTTACGAATAAATAGAACATATTATGTTATGTGAAGAACATTGGAATGTGAAATATGATGTGAAACAAAAACAAAAACAGAGGCGCCACATGTGTAGATCAATATAACCAGAAAATCCAATAAAGGAGCAGAATAAGGGTACTCACAAACGAGGCGGCACTCTCTTGTGCCAGTAGGGGCGGGCTGGTTTTCAACAGCAAACCAGCTGGCTGTGTGTTGATCTCCCCCGGATGAACTGGAAATATTTGTCTCCTGGATGACAGACTACGGCCAAAACTGCAGTGGAAGGAGGAGGAAGAGCTAGAGTGCCCTTAGGTTACTGCTTTGAGGGTAGTTACATCAACACCAGACTTATGTAAAAGTATAAAATCAGTATTTTATTATACAAAATAAAAGTACCAAACGGTATAACAAATTACAGCTGGGTGATGACAACCTATCTCCCCATAGACCATACAATAAAACAACGCGTTTCTCGGGGAACACCCCGTTTCCTCAGGCTTGTATATTCATTGTATACATGGGTGCCCTTTATATAGGGCTCAGTAACCTAATGTTCAAATAAACCCTCCCCTTCCTTTGCACAGATTGACCTATCATGTCCTTCCTTTCCCAGCACTCCCCATTGTTGTGGTAGTGTGCTGTTCAATTAGTTAAAATTATATGTCACAACTATATTATAAATTATAAAACCTTATTTACCTATGTGTCTATAAAGATAATATGGTATTGAACAGTTAGATCGATAATTGGCAGTTTTGATCGTACCCTGTGGATATTGTTATCGTAGTAGAAAAGCTAACATATGTTGCGTGCCTAGCCAATAGATTACGACCATGTTGGGGGCCTGTCCTGGTATGGCATTCTCATTGGTTACACTATATGCTGCATGTTACAAATAATGTTATCATGACGTAGCGTCATGTGGTCGGGAATGTAACGAATGGCTAATGCCGTAATTCAGACGTCAAAAGAGACGACGCGTGATCACATGATCACTACGACCCGAGCGTGTGTATCCCTGTCCTATTGTGGTTACTAAGGGCGAGATGGTTACGCCCATATCTAACTCTGACACTAATGGAAAAACGTGAATTGTGATTAGTATCGTGCCATTGGTTGTTTATGTATTTGTAATGTTACGATCTATATAATAAAACATAAAATAAGTGAATACATTTCACTAATAGTCAAATTACACATCATGGACTCATGGCAATACAGCATAAAGTCCACATGTCAATAAAAATAATCATAAATGGAGTGATTAAACATTGTGGTTTCGACGATCAGAAAGATCTCTGAATTTCCCTGTGAATTGGTAAAGGCATAGAAAAAAACTTAGAATGCAAACTTCGAAACTACAAAATACACCAAAAATATGTGGTTTGCGTTCCGAAGTCTGTATGTTGCCATTTGATATCGTATATATAAATAAAGTGTCATGGTGTATGTGAAGTGACTAACTAGTGAATAACAATAAGGGGCTAAATCATGGTGGATTACATTTTAAATGGTTACCATAAGGTAGTGACATTGTCACCCGATAAAATAAGAGTGTAGGGGTGTGTGAATGGGCTAACAAAGATTATGAATATGTGGTGAGAGAGTGTGATTGGGCCAAATGGGTGGAGGTTGTAATACAATGTATTAAATATAATAGTCTGGATTCCTAATTAGTATGTGATGCGTTTGACCATAACTATAAATAAAAATTCTTAAATCTGTGATCTAAAATATATAGTGCTTGTAGATGCAAAACCAACAACAATGGGGTGTAGAAAAGTCCAGCGAACAAAATGCACATATAACCATACATATATTGAAAATAGCAGTGTCTCGTATGTATATATGAACAGGGATATCTATCCTCCTTCCACTGCAGTTTTTGCAGTAGTCTGTCATCCAGGAGACAAATATTTCCAGTTCATCCGGGGGAGATCAACACACAGCCAGCTGATTTGCTGTTGAAAACCAGCCCGCCCCTACTGGCACAAGAGAGTGCCGCTTCGTTTGTGAGTACCCTTATTCTGCTCCTTTATTGGATTTTCTGGTTATATTGATCTACACATGTGGCGCCTCTGTTTTTGTTTTTGTTTCACATCATAGAATTACATCATCCAGTTGGGTGAAGACAGAGAGCAGCCTGTTCAAGTACTGATGGACATTTGAAGAAACTCGCTGGACTTTCCAGATCTGGTTGCCTATACTATTGATCTGTACAATTTTCACATTTCATCATAGCATTATTCACCTTATATCTAACGTACCGTGTGGGTACATTTGGTGTAAAATATTGTTATTTGCTTCATTGCTAGCTGACATTCCCCCACGTTTCATATACCAGCACATACTTCTTATTATCTGCATCTTTATATATTTCTCGCAAGAGTTAAGCGCCTCCTATAGAAGCCTAGTGATAGTTTTATCACGGTGACTTCTGTTTAGGAATGTGAAATATTCATATTTTCATGTCGGGTTAGCAAATTTTAGAATATGCAGTCGGGTTTGCGCGCAAGTAGGGTGTTTTTTTCCACTTTTTTTGCTCCATTGACTTCTATGGGGGAATTTGTTAACGCATGTGCGATATTCTAAATTCGCTTTTTGTGAGCATCGGGTTAGAGCAGTTTGCTTTCAACTTGTAATATGAGTGCTACCTGACTCGAGCAAAAAGCTTACTTCTAGAGTAGTTAGCTCGAGAGTGGGTGTGTTAAATACTGCTCCACTTGTGATCTGGCCCTAAATGTTTAATCCAAAAAACTTTGTAATGTACATTTATTTTTACCTGCTTTTCCTGCAATTAACTCTAAAAATGGAAAGTCTGGAGTGGATCCCATTAGATTCTGAGCTCTGACCCTAAAATATTCTACACAATGATTGATTGACCAATGTGCTTGACCTATGTAGGAATTCATTTTTAGCGCAACTCTGCATCCTGCTCGAGTAACCAATTGAGGGATGAGCAGGAGCTGTCAATCACCCTGGTCTGAGAAGTCCGGGGGTCATAAAGAAACGTAATTTCAGGATTGGAGTAGCAGCGGTCTGATGACAATCAAGTCAAAATTAAACTTTCATGATTCAGACAGAGCACCCAATTTTAAACAACTTTGCAATTCACTTCCATTATCTAAATGTGCACAATCTATATATATGCACACTTTTTGAGGCACCTGCTCCTACTGAGCAGGTGCAAGATTAACAGGATTATTATTATTATTATTACTCTTTTATTTATAAAGCATCAACAGATTCCACAGTGCTCCCCATGGGTACAAAGATGAAAGTACAACAGAGAAACAATACAATAAAAGGCAACATTTTACAGACAAAAACAGGGGGAAATGAGGGCCCTATTCCCGTGGGAACTTAAATCTAGATATACATATATGCATTTTGTGATTGACTGATGGCTATCACATGATGCATTAGGAAGGAAAATGTAACTAACTTTGACCTTTTTTAAAAAAATCTACTACTCATTTAAAATCCAAACTAAGTGCTTTTTCATTGTTGTTTTATTTTGCATTTATTGATTATTCTATTCTAAAGCAGCCGAAGGAACTCCAAAGCAGCTTCTTAAATGGAGCCCTATGTGTTAAATCCCTTTGTGCTTGGGATCTACAGAGAACTACGGAAACAGACCCAGACCCAATCAGAAATGATAGTCGCACGACCCAGCTGTGCTCAAAGTGCAAAGTTTAGAAACCTATATGTACTTAGAAACAATCACACCTAGATCTAAAAGACTCGTGAAAAAAAAAAATTAATTCACAATGATAAAATTACTTTCTCACAGACTTATTGATTTTGCTTATTCTTGGCTTTGATGGAGGATTTCAGATGTAGCAGTAATATATGACAATGTGATTAATATAATAATACTTTATCGCTTTAAAGACTTGAAGTTGTAAAATAATTTTCTTTTACATCAGTTGTAATCACCTGAAGATAGTAGTCCTGGGAATGAATCAATATATTCCACTTCCTTCAGTAGCAACCTTCTGCTTATGTCATGTGACAGAAAGTAGTGCCAGGATACCTGTAATGTATTAAATATAACATAAGAATGCAAGAAGGCGTAAAGCTTCCGTGCGCTAAACAGACTCATATTATGTACAGTAAGTGTAATTAGAACTTGATTTTAACAAGTATGCCGTATTAAGATTAAAATAAATCTACAAACAGTACAAGAAAAACTGGATCCTAAAGGGACAGTCAATACAAAAAAAAAAAATCGGATGAAGAAAGAAGAGGATGCTCTGCGTCGGATGTCTTGAAGTTGGACCTGCTCCGCGCCGGATGGATGAAGATAGAAGATGCTGTCTGGATGAAGACTTCTGTCCGTCTGGAGGACCTCTTCTTCCCGGCTTGGATGAAGACTTCTGCCTGTCTGGAGGACCACTTCGCCCAGCATCGTTGAGGACCTTGGCCCGGTTGGGTGAAGACTTCTCAAGGTAGGGTGATCTTCAAGGGGTTAGTGTTAGGTTTTATTAAGGGGGATTGGGTGGGTTTTAGAGTAGGGTTGGGTGTGTGGGTGGTGGGTTTTAATGTTTGGGGGGTATTGTACTTTTTTTCACAGGTAAAAGAGCTGATAACTTTGGGGCAATGCCCCGCAAAAGGCCCTTTTCAAGGCTATTTGTAATTTAGTATAGGGTAGGGCTTTTTATTATTTTGGGGGGCTTTTTTATTTTATTATTGGGATTAGATTAGGTGTAATTAGTTTAAAAAAACTTGTAATTATTTTATTATTTTCTGTAATTTAGTGTTTGTTTTTTTCGTACTTTAGATAATTGTATTTATTTGTAGTTAATTTAGGGAATTAATTTAATAGTGTAGTGTTAGGTGTAATTGTAACTTTAGGTAAATTTGTCTTTATTTTAACTAGGTAGTTTTTAAATAGTTAATGACTATTTAATAACTATTCTACCTAGTTAAAATAAATACAAGGTTGCCTGTAAAATAAAAATAAACCCTAAGCTAGATACAATGTAACTATTAGTTATATTGTAGCTAGCTTAGGGTTTATTTTATAGGTAAGTATTTAGTTTTAAATAGGAATAATTTAGGTAATTGTAGTTATTTTATTTAGATTTATTTAAATTATATGTAAGTTAGGGGGGTGTTAGGGTTAGGGATAGACTTAGATTTTGGGGTTAATAACTTTAATATAGTGGCGGCGACGTTGGGGGGCGGCAGATTAGGGGTTAATAAATGTAGGTAGGTGTCGGCGATGTTAGGGATGGCAGATAAGGGGTTAATAAAATGTAACTAGTATTTGCGATGTGGGAGTGCGGCAGTTTAGGGGTTAATATATTTATTATAGTGGCGGTGATGTCCGGTTTGGCAGATTAGGGGTTAAACATTTAATTTTAGTGTTTGAGATGTGGGGGACCTCGGTTTAGGGGTTAATAGGTTGTTTATGGGTGTTAGTGTACTTTTTAGCACTTTAGTTAAGAATTTTATGCTACAGCGTTAGACCATAAAACTCTTAACTACTGACTTTTAAATGCGGTACCAGGCTTGACAGGAGAGGGTGTACCGCTCACTTTTTGGAAAACTTGTAATACCGGCGCTATGCAAGTCCCATTGAAAAAATAGGATACGCAATTGACGTAAGTGGATGTGCGGTATTTTCGAGTCTGGCCGAAAAAGTGAACGGTACACCTGTACCTGCAAGGATCGTAATACCAGCGGGCATTAAAAAGCAGCGTTGGGACCTCTCAACGATGCTTTTTAAGGCTAACGCAAGACTCGTAATCTAACCGAAAGAGTTACATCAGTTCTTGGAATGCAAGCGCATGTATAATATTCTAACTATAACCATTTTGGATATTTTTTCTTTTCTTTGTCTGTATTTTACAAAACAAAAGAGATTGTACTTTTGTAAGCTAACAATCCATTTAAATAATAATACAACAAGCATAAAATGTTTCATTATTGAAAGTATAACATTATTGCAATATTCATTTATTATTTGTTTTACTGCCTAATTATTGCACAGGGACGTTCTTGAGCAGCTCTGCACCCAGGACCTGTAAGTCTACCCAAATAAATGAGTTTGGGTAAGTCCCCCCCCCCCCACACACACACACACACACACATCAGAGGTGGCAGCTAAGTTAAAAATCATTGTCTGTAAAACCGATGCTTCTTAACTATAACTATCAGTAAGCAGGCTTGCATAAGCGAGACTGCACCACGTGACATCCAAAGAAGTGTTTGTGTTAAATTGAATAAAGCATTAAAGGTATAGTCTACAATAGACTTTTTATTGTTTTAAAAGATACATAATCCCTTTATTACCCATTCCCCAGTTTTGCATAAACACAGTTATATTAATATACTTTTTACCTCTGTGATTACCTTGTATCTAAGCATCTTCTGACAGCCACCTGATCACATGACTGTAACTATTTATTATCTATTGACTTGCATTTAGTACTATATTGTGCTAAATCTTAAATAACCCCTGGGCGTGATCACAATGTTATCTATACGGCCCACATGAACAATCAGTCTCTTGTTGTGAAAAGCAATTTAAAAAGCATGTGACAAGAGGCGGCCTTCAAGGGCTTAGAAATTAGCATATGAGTCTACCTAGGTTTAGTTTCAGCTAAGAATACCAAGATAACAAAGCAAATTTGATGATAAAAGTAAATTGGAAAGTTGATTAAAATTACAAGTCCTATCTGAATAATGAAAGCTTAATTTTGACTAGACTGTCCCTTTCATGGTAGTACAAGGATTTGATTTTAAGCTGAATTAAAATGACTGAACTGATTTTTGTTGCCGTTTTCTTTGTATTTCACAAGATATAGCATGTTGAAAAAATAATATTTTATTTTTCTTGACACTAATGCAACTAAAAATGATAATAATAAAAAATAATATTTCTTTAATTATCTCTCTAAACCAGAACTTTAGTATATTGATACTAGGTGGAGTTTAATAATAAAATCTAAAATATAATAAAGACAAAGCGACAAGGCAAATCGGTAGTCATAGCAACATGCAGAAGAACAGAAAACCAGAGGCAAACATTTCTGTTAAGGTAGCTACTAACATATAACCCTTATTGGTGGACAGTTTAACAAGGATAGTTTGAAGAGCTCCCAAATAAAGGAAATTCCAGTGAACAGAGTGTGTAGTGAATTATTTTCAATAGATAACAGAAATAAATTAAAAAGAAAGTAAAGCAGAAGGATAGCATTAAATGTTACATCTACTGAGACATTTAGGTCTACTTTAAGAGCATGAAATAGTTGTCAAGGGGCTAATTCAATAAAGGTAGCAGTGGCCTTTAGGGTAGAAATCTCACATCATTAGATGGAGCATTACACAGTGATTATTATCAGACAAGGAAGCTGAAGATGAGGAGACTTGTGGCTGGTGAATAAAAAAGACATTTGCCTTACATGAGGAATTGTCAATTGCAATGTTTATTTTTTTTAATACTCTGCGATCTTCTGCTGAACATGTATGTGCAACATATAGGCCTCAATTACATATGCAGCGTTGCCTGCAAAATCCTCCGCCGCCAGATTTTACGCGATTTTGGTATTACATATACGGCGAAGCATACAAGTTACACACGTATATTTTACCCGTCGCTCGCAATTATTACTCCCATAGGCTAACATGGGACCGTGTCGTAAATCGGTATCCAAGATCCAGCGCAAGGACTTACGTGGCGAAAATGGAGAAATCTTACTCCATTCTTACCTCGCCATAAAAGGCAGCCGTAGCAGGCCTTGCGCTGAGTATGGGAGCACCGTAACTCCCGAAAATGCCTGCAAAAATAAACTAACACCTAACGCATGCGCAATGTCTATCTACCTGTCAACCGCAAACCCCCTAAACCGCCATAGCCAACAATGCAATAAACCTAATCAAGTATTAACCCCTAAACCACAACGCAATAAACCTAACCCCTAACCTAACCCCCCATAAATAAACTAAAATGACCTAATTTACAAAATACTAAAATTACTATTAAATATAAAAAAAATGACACTACTTTTAAAATACAAATAAACTAAGTATAAATTAAAGGGGCAGTCTAATCAAAATTCAGGAGTAGACTGTCCCTTTAAGCAAGAATTACAGAAAATAAAAAAATCTAAGATTACAGAAAATAAAAAATAAAATTACAAAATTTTAAATAAATTACACCTAATCCCTATGAAAATAAAAAAGCCCCCTAAAATAAAAACACCCCCTAATCTAATAAACTACCAGTAGCCCTTAAAAGGACATTTTGCAGGGCATTGCCCCAAGATAATCAGCTCTTTTGCACAAAAAATACACACAGCCCCCCATACCAGTAAACCCCCCACCCACCAACCCCCCCAAAAAAAATACTAACACTAAAAACGCTAAACTACCCATTGCCCTGAAAAGGGCATTTGTTGGGCATTGCCCTTAAAAGGGCATTCAGATCTTTTGCTGCCCACCCTATCTAAATAAAATAAATCCCCCAAAAACCCCTTAAAAAACCCTAAGTCTAACCCCCAAGTGGTCCTCACCTATCCTGAAGTTCAGCGGAGAAGGTCCTGTTCCAGGCGGTGAAGTCTTCTTCCAAGCGGCGACCTCTTTTTTTCTTCTTCCAGGAACCAGCTGGCACAGAGCGGAGGGCGGAGTTGAAGACCGGCGACGCTGGAACAGAAGACCGGCGACTCTGGAACTGAAGACCGGTGACCGCGGAGCCATGGAGCGTGGAGGATCCTCTTTATACAATCTCCGCCGTACACTGAATAGGAATTCAAGGTACGCAATTAAAAATGGCGTCCCTTGAATTCCTATTGGCTGATTTGAGCCTTCAAATTCAAATCAGCCAATCGGATGAGAGCTACTGAAATCCTATTGGCTGTTCAAATTAGCCAATAGGATTTCAGTAGCTCTTATCCTATTGGCTGATTTGAACAGGGTTGTCGGTCTAGGGGTTAATACATTTAATATTAGTAATGAGAGGGGGGATTGCGGATATGGGGGTTTTACGTGTCGGGCTTATTTTTGGGAGGCGTGTTAGACTTTTACCGGAGATTTGTTATTTTCTTTACTTTTCTTAGGCGCCAGCAGTTTCTAAAGTGCCGTAAGTCACTGGTGACTCCAGAAATTTGTATTTACGCTCATTTCTGGACATCACTAGTTTATCAGACTTACGGCACTTTCTGAACTGCCGGCGGGGTTTATGTAATACCCCGATGTGCGAGGTGAAATTACGGACGGCGCAGGTTCCCACACTTGCGCCGAAACCTGCGTCGTATATTTGATCGCGCCCATAATGGGCACATATGCTGGCTCTGTCCTGTTTATGTACAATATGGTTTGGCAGACAGCACAATGGCAACATATAGACCTATTTTTAGACATGCTAAAGACTATGCCAGTACATCTTCATGTGAATCATTTCCTCCACCTATAAATATCACAACATGTTTGCTTAATTTTGAAGTTGCTTGTTGCTGGTTCATGCCATTCATCAATATGCAACTAAAGTTTACAATACATTTAAGAGTGTGTGTTTTAAACATTATGGCCTAGATTACAAGTGGAGAACAAAAATATTAGTGCTAATGAATGCTAACACCACTCAAGTTAAATAAATAGCCCTCCTGTTCTTGCACTCATATTTCAAGTTAAAAGATTGCGCTCGAGTGAAAGCCTCAGGCATGTTAACATCTGGAAGTCAGATAAGTTTACTGTTTACTTATAAGTGAAGAACAATGGTATTTCAAGTATTTCTATTTTAAAAACAATAAAAAAGTGTTCACATTGTTTTAAAGGATTATAGTATATGTCAAGGTGTTGGACTGGGAAGGACTCAAAGGGGTATATGCATACACACACACACACACACACACATATATATATATGTATATATATATATATATATATATATGTGTGTGTATTTAATTGTATGTGTGCATATATATATGTGTGCACATACATGTGTGTATATATATATATATATATATATATATATATGTCTGTGTGTATATATATATACACCTTTGAGCCCTTCCCACTTCAACACCTTGTCACTTTTTGTACATTTATATAAATAATAAACTTACATTTTACATTTAATATGTATATATACTTTACTTCAGGTCTCAAGTCGTGCTACCTTTTTAGCACTGTTATGTGTTGCATTCGAGTTTAACATAACTCTCACAATATGAGTGATGTGTAGTGTGACCGCGCTATACATTGAAAGTATAGAACGTGCTAAAGAGATGTAGGCTGCACTAAACATTCTCTGGTAATTATGTTTTACCATAGGCTTGTAATTCCAGATTGCATGGTCCTGCGATCATAAAAGAGTGGCCTGCGCTATTAATAGCACTCCACTTGTTACCTAGGCCTATAGTTTTTCTGCGTTTATTTTAAGAAACAGATGATGGATCTGTATGATTTATTTACAGTGCTTAATTAGAAGTTTCTAAATCATAACATTTCTAAATCATACTGTAACTAATTTGTTTTGTGATCTAAAAGAAGCTAAATACAAAAAAAAATCTATAGAAAATTGGTATTAGATTATCTACATTATACAACTAAAGCTATAAAACATATTCACCTCTTTTGAAGCAAGTGGATGGGCATGCATTATATCATTAATTTTGATTACATACAATGTTTTTGACAATGTTTCCATATGAATTTCTTGATTAACAATAATGATACGTTTTAGAAAAATACATCATAAAATTCAATAATATATTATTAAGGCAGAAGTGGCATTTTGCGATTAACAAATGTCTTAATACCACTTATTAACAAGGTATTGCATGTAGTGGGCTCTATTTAAGACGTTGCAAATGCAGCTTTGGAGCGCCTTTGGCTTCAGGCTCACATGAGTGAGTCTGCAGCTGATAGTTAAAAGGACATATTACTCATATGCTAAATCACTTGAAAGTCATGCCGTATAACTGTAAAAAGCTGACAAGAAAATATCAACTGAACATCTCTATGTTAAAAAGGAAGATAAGTTACATCAACAATTTCTTCAGCTCAGCAGAGTAAGTGCTCTTGTAACAGTTATACCTTAGCTGCTGTCCAGATGCAAGTTGAAAAAAATAAATAAAAACAATAGCCAATCAGCATCAGCAGTGCTGAGGTAATGTTTTGCCTTTGCTGTGATCTCATGAGATTTCACTGAAATCATAAGATTTCATAGAACTTAGTTAAGTGAAAAGGAAAATAACATGACTGTGCTTGCACATGACAAATGCACACTCCCTTGCAAGTCATGGGACAAGCATTCTGACTGGCTGCTTAAAGTCTTTTTACAGTGGGGTGTGAATACTTAGGAAATTTGAGGTAAAATATCTTCCTTTTTTACACAGAGATATTTAGGTTATATTTTCTAATTAGCTTTTTACAGCTATGCTGCATCACTTTCAATTGTTTCAACATTTGATTATCATGTCCATTTAAGAGACAGATTTAAGTGTTCTGACCTAACCGACTAAGCAACATTTAAAGTGACTTTACTAAATCCCACGTGGTGAATGACAGGGGATGGCATTGTACAAGCAGTGGTTTGTGCAATAATAAATGTGTGCAGCATATTGCTACCTGTTAGCCACAATACCGGGCGGGCAGGGGCAGAGATGTCTGCCCTTGTCTATCCGTCTATTAGTAAATGGAGGCCTATGTATTTATTAAAGGGACAGTCAAGTTAAAAAAAACTTTCATGATTTAAATAGGGCATGTAATTTTAAACAACTTTCCAATTTGCTTTTATTACCAATTATGTTTTGTTATTTTGGTATTCTTAGTTGAAAGCTAAACTTAGGAGGTTCATGTGCTAATTTCTTAGACCTTGAAGGCTGCCTAATCTGAAAACATTTTGACAGTTTTTCACCACTAGAGGGCGTTAGTTCATGTGTTTCACATAGATAATATTGAGCTCAGGCACGTGAAGCTCCTAGGAGTCAGCACTGATTGGCTAAAAATGCTATTCTGTCAACAGAAATGAAATAAGGGGGCAGTTTGCAGAGGCTTAGATACAAGGTAATCACAAAGGTAAAAAGTATATTATTATAACTGTGTTGGTTATGCAAAACTGGGGAATGGGTAATAAAGGGATTATCTACATTTCTAAACAACAACAATTCTGGTGTTTACTGTCCCTTTAAGTATTAATCAAACTTCCACTTACAACTTCCTGAATATATTGGTCCTTTAAAATCAAACATATCAAAAAAAATTTGAAAAAGATTGGTTTATAATGTTATTTTACTTACCCTTTTTAACTGAGCGAGAAAGCAATTGGGAATATGTGCTCCAGGCTCAGACATCAGCCAGACACAAAACTGCCTCCCTTCCATCTGTGAATCTGTTCATGACAAAAATAGAAAGACAAAACAATATTGTAAAACTAGAATTATATATAGGTTTTTTGATGCAATTGATTAATTCTCAGAAGGAAAAGCATCGCTCAAAAATAGCACATATCATAATAATCTTTTATATAATTGTGTTGCTCTAAAATCTGTACTGGCCATTCTAGTAAGTATTCAGAATTAGGGATGGGGGAATGTTGTGGAAGTGCAATAAGTTTGGTAGAACTAATAGTCCTGTGGACATTTGTTTGTTAAAATTGAATGTTGATAAGAACTAAAATCTATTAAAATTCGGAAATCAAATGTTACTTTCGTTTTCGAATGTTCATAATTAGATTGAATATTAACATTCGAAATCTTGAATATAACATTTGATTTAGCAAATACTATTCATAAGTTCAATAGTTCATGTAGTAGGAAATTTAGTAAACTGATACATAATAGATATCAATATATTGATTCAAATGTTTCTATTTTAAATATTGCATAATTCAAATATTACATTTAAAGATAACATTAAAAATACTATTACATTAAACAAAGGTTAGAATGTTGTACAAACATTCAAAATTCGAAACAAATGAACTAATGCGTTAAAATTCATTTAATTTTTCGAATGTTGCAAAACATTTGCTCATCCCTATTCAGAATCTAAAACATCCAATTGAATTAAAAACTGGCATCTTGCAAAGTCAAATTCACACACCAGTTATATTTACATAGGGCTAGCTTACAAGTGGAGTTCTAATTAACGCTCTTGCTTAAGTGTTAATAGCGCCAGAATTAAGCTTTTTGTGCTCACCGGGTGGCGCTATTATGAGTTGAAAGTAAGAAAAGCCGAACTTAGAATATTACGTGCGTGTTCACGTATTCCCACATTGAAGTCAATAGAGAAAAAGAAGTGGGGAAAAAACTAACACCTCACTCTCGCGCAAACATATATAAACATATACTGTATATACATACATATCCATCTTTAGACATATACAGTATATATATGTATTTATCTTTATGTTAAAGCCCTTTGCCTGCCTTTTTCTTTTCTAACACCTGAGATCTCATATCTTTGAGCCTTTATAACTTTGTTATTTATAATTGTATTATATAGAGTTATTATAAGTGTAACTGTACTTTGTAATGTATATTTATGTGTTTTGTGCAACTTTTATGTTTTGCAAAACAGTTAACCAGCGCTCTGAAGTTGCGGTAATCATTCTAGCGTAAAGCGCAATTGTGCTCAAGCAACCATGTTTACTTTCAACTTGTAATACCAGCGGTAAGCCCAACCTGTGCACAACCCTGCGATAAACCTCTTATTGCTTGGGCACTCCACTCGTAATTTAGCCCATAATGGTTAATTATTCTAAAAAAAATTGTTTTGACTTTTTTTTTCTGAGTGTAACTACCTCTATCAGATGTCTGGCACGACAGTGAATGTAATAAGATAAATCACTTAAGCACCTTATAATTTAATCAATCTTAACTTAAACTGATATAAAAGTGCAAAAAGAAAATAATTTGTGTTAGAGCATTTTATCATTGCACTATTTCTTTAATATAACTATGTATAAAGGGGTTAAATAGATAACTTATGTTAGATTAAGAGTAGCAATGCATAACTGGGAGCTAGCTGAACACATCTGGTGAGCCAATGGCAAGAGGCACAGGTGCGTAGCCACCAATCACCAGGTAGCTCTTTATAGTGCATTGCTGCTCAATAGCCTATCTTCAGTAGGTATGCTTCTCAACAAAAGATACCTAAATAACTAAACAAAATAAATAATATAAGTATATTGGAAAGTTGTTTAAAATTGCAAGACCTTTTTTAACCAAGAAAGTTTAATTTTGACTTTAATATCCCTTTTATTTTTTATTTATTTTTTACAAAACTGAACATCGAACTCTATAGCCAGTAATTCATATCTTCCTATATCTTAGTGAATACTACCCATAGTTTATTAGCCTACAGGGCAGATTATATACCTGCAGAACAATCTACCAAATAACACATCTAAAGAATCTCCCAGGAATTATAAATGTTGGTGAGTTTCTCAGATGGAATATATACTACTCATAGAATGAGGACAACTTGTAAAAAAGCTGAGGTTTATTGAACACATTTCTGTAATGGTGATCACTAGAAGTAGTTGCATGAAAGTTATTACAACAAAAGCCCAAAAAAACAAATTTAAATTGCAGGTACATTATAATATAGTTTTCACCGTCCTGCTTAAGAACACAGCTCAATGTTCATGTTTCCACTGTGCTGTGAGGAAGAAAATACAATTTAAAAATTCCCTGATGAACCAGTGGAAATAATGTGAGAAAACCCTTTATACCGCAGAGTTATATGAGTGCATACAATGTACAATTCTAATTTTAAGCTTCACACAGTATTATTGTACCTGTATTGTGGTTATCTGAATGTATCTACCATAACTGACCCTAACATATTTTCAGCTGTATAGATAAATACTTTGGGCAAGTCTGTACTTCAACTGACTTTCTATTAACTAACATTCTATTAACATTCTATGAAATGGAAATAAGTTAATCTAAAACCACTGGCTCCATATAAACAAAGCAATTTCTTAAAAAGACACATAACCCTATAATAAAACAATAATAGTAAGGGTATTCGTATATCTGACCCTGCTATTGTTGTTTGTGCATATCTTCCTTAAAAATGTAATGTTGTCAAGTACTCTTGTTTTTTTTTTACTTTAAAAAGCAGTAATTAGAGATCTTGGGTATGGGAGTGCACTATGTCTGTACTTGAGTATGTGCTCTCCTGTCTCAGTACCGAGGTTGCAGATAGGTGAAAAACATGATACATGACCTTAACCACCCTTTTCCAATCCCTCTGTGCATGCATACTTGGTATTGAGATACCTGAAAGACTTGAGTTAAACGTATAATAATTTTTTGTTAGTGTTTACCCTGGCAAGAAGCCAATAAAACGTATCAGCAATGTCTAGAACTTTACCTCTCATCTTCATGGCATACATCAGGCTTTTATGGAGATTCTTTAATACAGACTTCGGTACCAGCTGAATATTCTCTATGATAAGCCACCCGTTTTGATTCATTGTATCATTTAGTGCTGATTTCACATGATCTTCATTGCCATTCTTCATACTTACTATAGACAGATGGATAGCTTTCTCCTACAAATATATATATTTATATATGTGTATTATTTGTAAACCCAACTTATTTAATTTATATTATAGAGCCATGAAAGGAAAAACAAATCTACAATTAGTAATATGATTTATCATGTCATATCTATCTATCTACTGTATCTATCTATCTACTGTATCTATCTATCTACTGTATCTATCTATATACTGTATCTTTCTATCTACTGTATCTATCTATATACTGTATCTATCTATATACTGTATCTATCTATCTACTGTATCTATCTATATATTGTATCTTTCCATCTACTGTATCTATCTATATATATTATCTATCTACTGTATCTATCTAACTAATAATATTATTACTTGATGTACACAAAAAACAAAGGGGTACATCTACTTCACGTGTAACAAATATGACTTGATATGTTGCTGAACTAACAAATCAGAAATAGGACTTGCAGGTTGCATGAAGGTCTAAAGAAGACAAAACACAAATCAGTGTGTGCCAGGGGTAGACCATACAGTATGAGAGTGCTACAAAAAGCAGAACACAGAGCTAAAAAACAAGGGTAAGGCATTGTGCTGATGAACTTCATTGCCAACTATTCATTACTGCCTTCATATTTATATTAAAGCCCTCTTAAAGGGACATTAAAGTCAAAATTAAACTTTTATGATTCAGATAGAATATACAGTTTTAAACAACCTTTAAATTTACAACTATTATCTTATTTAATTGTTCTTTGGATATCCTTTGTTGAAAAGGCTACTACAGTACTACTCAGAGCCAGCTTCCAGTAGTACATTGCTGCTCCTTCAACAAAGGATACAAAGATAGAGAAGCAAATTTAAAAATAGAAGTAAAGTAGAAAGTTGCTTAAAATTATATGTTATGTCTGAATCATGAAAGAAAGATTTAGGCTTTAATGTTCCTGTAACCCTTTCTTAACTTTGTTCAGTTTGAGCTATAGAATATGTTTCTGTCTATGAAAACACCTGTTTTGGACCTGATGCAATACTAACAATTTTAACTGTGTGCCCTTTAAGGGCCATATTACAAGTGGCGCGTTAACAGTAATGCGTGATTAAAAAAGGGTTCATCGCAGGTGTTTGTATGATTTGGGTTTTCTTTCATATTACAAGTTGAAAGTAAGCGTGATCGCTTGAGCACAATTGAAGATAACACGCACGACCTCAGTGCTCTGGTTAACCGTTTCACAAAACACATAAAAAAATACATTAAAAATACATTTACACTCATAATAACCACCTAATAAAAATTATTAAAAAAAAAATATTGCACAAAGAAGTTATAATGGCTCAGGTGCTAGAAAAAAAAGGTTGCAAAAGGGCTTTAACATAGAGATACTTACATATACATGTCTAAATATATATATATGTATGTATATAGATATGTTTATATGTGTGTACATATTTTTGTATTTATAACTGTATATATGTATTTACATATATTTATATAAGTGCTATACTGTGTATTTAGTGTAATAAAGTGTTATACTGTGTATTTAGTGTAAATATTTCACATTCCAATGTTCTACCTATATATAATCATGTATTTATGTATGTATGTGTGTATATATATATATATATATATATATATATATATATATATATATATATATATATATATATATATATCCGCTCTCAGACTGGACTGGGTACACATCCCATGACCCTGCAACATGCTCAGCCCTGGGTGCTCAATGGCACTCACAGGAAGCTGTGCTGTCTCAAGAGTCACAGGCAGTGAACCCCAGACAGGTCTGGGTGCAAGGCTCATAGGGAAAATTACAAAACAAATTAATACAATACAGAGAAAGTCTAGCACTCACTTACAAGCTCTCAGCTAAGATTAAAAACAAAAATGGAAGGGTTAGTTACCGCATATGGCCAAATGGCACAAGCCAGTTAACTGCCTTTGACTCTGGGGACAGCACAGCTTCCTGTAAGTGCCATTGAGCACCCAGGGCTGAGCATGTTGCAGGGTCACGGGATGTGTACCCAGTCCAGTCTGAGAGTGCAGTCCCCTTCCGTGTTTTGTATATGTCTAGGGTGATTACATAAGCCTGTGCACCCGTCACTTGTTCCTAGTTTGATTGTTGGAGAGCATGCATTGTTTGGCTGGTTTAGGGACCCAGGTTTTGGAAGGGATCTTGACGTGGTACCCGGGCTTGTCCCATTTGGCCAGATGCGGTAACTAACCCTTCCATTTTTGCTTTTAATCTTAGCTGAGTGCTTGTAAGTGAGTGCTGGACTTTCTCTGTGTGTTGTATTCATTTGTTTTGCAATTTTCCCTATGGGCCTTGCACCCAGACCTGTCTGGGTTTAAATGCCTGTGACTCTGGGGACAGCACAGCGTCCTGTGAGTGCCATTGAGCTCCCAGGGCTGAGCATGTTGCAGGGTCATAGGATGTGTACCCAGCCAAGTCTGAGAGCGCAGTTCCCTTCCGTGTTTTGTATATGTCTAGGGTGATTAAGTAAGCCTGTGCCCCCTTCACTTGTTCCCAGTTTGTTTGTTGGAGAGCATGCATTGTTTGGCTGGTTTAGGGCCCAGGTTTTGGAAGGGACGTTGACGTGGTACCTGAGATTGCCCCATTTCGCGCCAGATGCGGTTACTAACCCTTCCATTTTTGTGTTTAATCTTAGCTGAGAGAGCTTGTAAGTGAGTGCTGGACTTTCTCTGTGTGATATTTATATATATATATATATATATATATATATATACACACATATACAGGGAGTGCAGGATTATTAGGCAAATGAGTATTTTGACCACATCATCCTCTTTATGCATGTTGTCTTACTCCAAGCTGTATAGGCTCGAAAGCCTACTACCAATTAAGCATATTAGGTGATGTGCATCTCTGTAATGAGAAGGGGTGTGGTCTAATGACATCAACACCCTATATCAGGTGTGCATAATTATTAGGCAACTTCCTTTCCTTTGGCAAAATGGGTCAAAAGAAGGACTTGACAGGCTCAGAAAAGTCAAAAATAGTGAGATATCTTGCAGAGGGATGCAGCACTCTTAAAATTGCAAAGCTTCTGAAGCGTGATCATCGAACAATCAAGCGTTTCATTCAAAATAGTCAACAGGGTCGTAAGAAGCGTGTGGAAAAACCAAGGCGCAAAATAACTGCCCATGAACTGAGAAAAGTCAAGCGTGCAGCTGCCAAGATGCCACTTGCCACCAGTTTGGCCATATTTCAGAGCTGCAACATCACTGGAGTGCCCAAAAGCACAAGGTGTGCAATACTCAGAGACATGGCCAAGGTAAGAAAGGCTGAAAGACGACCACCACTGAACAAGACACACAAGCTGAAACGTCAAGACTGGGCCAAGAAATATCTCAAGACTGATTTTTCTAAGGTTTTATGGACTGATGAAATGAGAGTGAGTCTTGATGGGCCAGATGGATGGGCCCGTGGCTGGATTGGTAAAGGGCAGAGAGCTCCAGTCCGACTCAGACGCCAGCAAGGTGGAGGTGGAGTACTGGTTTGGGCTGGTATCATCAAAGATGAGCTTGTGGGGCCTTTTCGGGTTGAGGATGGAGTCAAGCTCAACTCCCAGTCCTACTGACAGTTTCTGGAAGACACCTTCTTCAAGCAGTGGTACAGGAAGAAGTCTGCATCCTTCAAGAAAAACATGATTTTCATGCAGGACAATGCTCCATCACACGCGTCCAAGTACTCCACAGCGTGGCTGGCAAGAAAGGGTATAAAAGAAGAAAATCTAATGACATGGCCTCCTTGTTCACCTGATCTGAACCCCATTGAGAACCTGTGGTCCATCATCAAATGTGAGATTTACAAGGAGGGAAAACAGTACACCTCTCTGAACAGTGTCTGGGAGGCTGTGGTTGCTGCTGCACGCAATGTTGATGGTGAACAGATCAAAACACTGACAGAATCCATGGATGGCAGGCTTTTGAGTGTCCTTGCAAAGAAAGGTGGCTATATTGGTCACTGATTTGTTTTTGTTTTGTTTTTGAATGTCAGAAATGTATATTTGTGAATGTTGAGATGTTATATTGGTTTCACTGGTAAAAATAAATAATTGAAATGGGTATATATTTGTTTTTTGTTAAGTTGCCTAATAATTATGCACAGTAATAGTCACCTGCACACACAGATATCCCCCTAAAATAGCTATATCTAAAAACAAACTAAAAACTACTTCCAAAACTATTCAGCTTTGATATTAATGAGTTTTTTGGGTTCATTGAGAACATGGTTGTTGTTCAATAATAAAATTAATCCTCAAAAATACAACTTGCCTAATAATTCTGCACTCCCTGTATATATATATATATATATATATGTATGCGTTGATTGGAGTAGCCGTGTTAGTCCAGAGATTTAGATATCAAAATAACAAGAGTATTGCATTGAGCAATGATACTTTTTTTATTGGACTAACTATACATTTATAAGTTGACAAGCTTTCGGAAGAGTTCCTTCCTTTATCAAGTCTAAAGCAATACTGCAAAAAAAGTATCATTGCTCAATGCAATACTCTTGTTATTTTGATATATATGTATAGATATATATTGTATCAAAATATTATATATATATATATATATATATATATATATATATATAAAAATAAATAGAACATATTTTTCTATGTGAAGAACATTGGAATGTGAAATATTCATATTTAAATGTTGAGTTAGCACACTATTATTATTATTATACTTTATTTATTAAGCGCCAACATATTCCGCTGTCCATGGATACAATTCATTTAAATAAAACAATACAAGACTTGTAAGATACAGGACAACATTTACAAACACATACAGGAGGGATTGAGGGCCCTATTCCCGTGGGAACTTACAACACTAGAGAATATGCAATTATATTTGCTGCATTGACTTCTATGGGGTAATGCGTTATTGCTGCAATATTCTAAGTATGGCTTTCTATGTATGACAGGTTAGCGTGTGAGTGAAAACAGTTTATTTTCAACTTGTAATACAAACACAACCCGATCTGCGCAAAAAGCTGACTTCTGGCGCAGTTAATGCGGGAGCGTTAAATAACACTCCACTTGTAATCTGGCTCTAAATAGGTCATGGGGAGAATACTGGAGTGGGTATATTACAGCAAGAATACAGTTAATGTAGAGAAAGAAAATATGGGTTACGTGTTCAGCATTTCTTTTTTCAAATTATGGACCACTTTTTAAATGCTATATATATCTGTGTGTGTGTGTGTGTGCATGTGTGTGTGTGTGAATGTGTGTGTGCATGAATATGTGTGTGTGAATATGTGGTTGTTAGTGAATGTGTGTGTATGTATGTGTATGTGTGTGTATGTGTGTGTGTGTATTGTTTGTGTCAATGTGTGTGTATGTGTATGTCTGTATATGTGTGTGTGTGTGTGTGAATGTGTGTGTGTAGAGAAAGAAAATATGGGTTACGTGTTCAGCTTTTCTTTTTTCAAATTAAGGGCCACTTTTTAAATGCTATATATATCTCTGTGTGTGTGTGTGTGTGTGAATGTGTGTGTGCATGAATGAGTGTGTGCATGAATGTGTGTGTATGTATTTGTGTGTGTGAATGTGTGTGTGTGTATGTCTGTATGTGTGTGTGTATTGTATGCATGTGTGTGTGTGTGTGTGTGTGTGTGTGAATGTGTGTGTGTGTGTGTGTGTGAATGTGTGTGTGTGTGTGTGTGTGAATGTGTGTGTGTGTGTGTGTGTATATATGTGTGTGTGTGTGTGTGTATACACATACATAAATACTGTACTTAATCAAAAAGATTGTTTTGTCTTACACAAATACTGGCGTTGTAATGTGTTACATTACAGACACACACACACATATCATCAGCCCCAATTACCCATCTCTTACATATTTAATAATACAGAATTGATGCTTAAAAATTCCTTCTTGGTTCAAACACATCCAGTAGATATATATACATATATATATATATATACAGGTGGCCCTCATTTTACAACGGTTCAACTTACACCGTTTCAGAATAACAACCTTTTTTTCCAGTCATGTGACTGCTATTGAAAAGCATTGAGAAGCAGTGCATTTATTAAAATAGCCAGTAAGTGGAGCTGTCCGCTTGTGTTGCAGGAAAGCCAAGCAAGCTGAAACTGAATTAATCAGTTTAACTAGACCTGAGCTATCGAGCAGATTTCAAAGGAACACGATCTTCCTGTCTATAAATCAGTCCAGATTGGAATGCATAGAAAGAACTGTTTGCAGAAAAATGTAAGTGAAGTCTGTGTTGTGTGATTATTTTATTAGGTTTATAATGCTGTTTAGCAAATGTTTTTGTTCATTTAAGTTATATTTATATATTCTGTGTTGTGTGATTATTTTATTAGGTTTATAATGCTGTTTAGCATTTAAAGTCTTCATTTCAAAGCTTTAAAAATAATGTATTAGGTGTTACTTATGACAATTTTGAGAGGGGCCTGGAACCTATCTCCCTCACTTCCCATTGACTTACATTATAAACTGGGTTTCAATTTACAACGGTTTCGATTTACAACCATTCCTTCTGGAACCTAACCCCGGCGTAAACCGAGGGCTACCTGTATATATATATATACACAGAGTACTTCAGAGCCAGTGCCTGATTGAGCCCCTGAGCCTTAGGTTGGACAAGCCGGCACTAAAGCTTGAGATAAGCTCAGTATAATAATGGCTTTTCTGTCATTTAAAGCTGGATGCTTTGTCTCTTCAGTACAAAACTGCACCTTTACTCAGGGTTTATATTAGAAAGTGAGCAATTGCAGACAAATAATTTAGTTTAAGGCTTATTTGCTTAGAGCAGCTTCTCAGAAAAGATTGACAAGCACTTACATCAACACAGTCTGTTCTGCATAAAGCTGTTATCTCAATCAAGTGTGCATTGTATGAAGCATTAGATACTGGCTGGGGATGCAAAGCAAAAAATAAATGATACAAGACAGCGGAGATAAACAGGAAGCTTTCTCTCCTGCTGCTTCCCAGCAAGTTGCCGTCTACAGAACACTTATAATAAATTTGTCTTGCATTGATTTACACAAAGAGAATTCATAATTTTGGAATGACATAATAAATGATGAAGTCTCATAACTTAATATACATATGATTCCTTTTCAACATTATAAAAAAAATCTCAATCATACAAAAGGCAAGTTAGTTTTAAGAATGCTTGCAAATGAGAATGAATAGCTGCATTTTAATTCCTATTTTAGATTTTTTTAAATAAAAGGCACATTTGCATGTTAAATGGACAATCTTTCATATTTGTACAGTGTAATGTGTCAATGAAACATTTTAAATAAACTTATGATTACATTTTAAGAGAACTAGGCAGATGTTTACAAAAATGTAGTTAAAGGGAAAGTCTATTTAAAATAAAACTTTCATGATTCAGATAGAGCAGGCTATTTTATGCAAATTTCTAATTTACTCCTATTATAAATTTTTCTTTGTTCACTTTGTATCTTTATTTGAAAAAGCAAGAATGTAAGCTTAAGACCATTTTTGGTTCAGAACCTGGGTAGCGCTTGCTGATTGGTGAATTTTACCTAGACTATCCCTTTAAAGATTAACATTTAAAAGTTGTGCATTTTACAAGACATTGAAGAGTTTGGAATGTATTAACATTTTGCTTTGAATTCTCAATGTACATTAAAGAGGATCCTGAAATGTAAAACATAGTGCACGTCATATTTTTTATATATTTTAATGTATTGATGGAGTCTGCACAAAGCAAAACTTGAAACAGTAAACGCTATGATTTAAGCCAGTTATTATGTTCTCATCCCTTCTACTCAAACGTTGTAAGTGGGAGGTATGTAGAAAAAGTTTGTTACCATGTAAAATAAGAAAATGTATGCTTACCTGATAAATGTATTTCTTTTTGACACGATGAGTTCACGGATCATCTTAATTACTAATGGAATATTCACCTCCTGGTCAGCAGGAGGCGGCAAAGAGCACCACAGCAAAGCTATTAAATAGCTCCTCCCTTCCCTCCCACTCCAGTCATTCAACCGAAGTTAGGAAGAGAAAGGAAAAGCCAAGGTGCAGAGATGTCTGAAGTTTACAATAGCTCACAACCTGTATAAAAGAACAGGGTGGGCCTTGGACTCATCGTGTCAAAAAAGAAATAAATTTATCAGGTAAGCATAAATTTTCTTTTCCTTTTTAAGACACGATGAGTCCACTGATCATCATAATTACTAATTGGATTCAATACCCAAGCTAGAGTACACAGATGATACGGGAGGGACAAGACAGGGAACCTAAACGGAAGGCACCACTGCTTGAAGAACCTTTCTCCCAAAAGCGGCCTCAGCTGAGGCAAAAGTGTCAAATTTGTAGAACTTTGAAAAAGTGTGAAGAGAGGACCAAGTCGCAGCCTTGCAAATCTGTTCTACAGAAGCTTAATTTTTGAACGCCCATGAGGAAGCAACAGCCCTCGTGGAATGAACTGTAACTCTTCCGGGAGGCTGCTGTCCAGCAGTCTCATATGCAAAACATATGATACTCTTCAGCCAAAAAGAAAGAGAAGTAGCCGTAGCTTTCTGTCCCTTGCATTTTCCTGAGAAATCCACAAACAAAGAAGAAGATTGACGACAGTCCTTAGTCGCCTGCAGGTAAAACTTTAAAGCACGGACCACGTCCAAATTGTGCAGAAGTCTTTCCTTCTGAGAAGAAGGATTAGGACACAAGGAAGGAACAACAATCTCCTGATTAATGTTCCGATCATAAACAACCTTAGGAAGAAATCCTAATTTAGTATGTAAAACTACCTTATCTGAATGGAAAATAGGATAAGGAGACTCATACTGTAATGCCGAGAGCTCTGACACTCTCCGAGCAGAAGAAATAGCAACAAGAAATAAAACTTTCCAAGATAACAACTTAATATCTAAGGAATGCATCGGCTCAAACGGAGCCCCTTGAAGAACTCTGAGAAATAAATTCAGACTCCATGGAGGAGTAACTGGTTTGAACACAGGCCTGATCCTGACCAAGGCCTGAAAAAATGATTGTACATCTGGGACATCTGCCAGACGTTAGTGTAACAAAATAGATAAAGACAGAGATTTGACCCTTTAGGGAACTTGACGATAAACCTTTCTCCAAACCCTCTTGGAGAAAAGACAAAATTCTAGGAATCCCAACTCTACTCCATGAGTAGCCCATGGATTCACACCAATAGAGATATTTACGCCATATCTTATGATACATTTTTCTAGTGACAGGCTTACGAGCCTGAATCATGGTCTCAATGACCAAGTCAGAAAAACCCCGCTTGGATAAAAAAGCTGGAGAACACTTCCGGATGTAGTTCCCACTCCCCCGGATGAAAGGTCTGCCTGCTCAGGAAATCCGCCTCCCAGTTGTCCACCCCTGGGATGTGGATCGCCGACAGGCAGCAAGAATGGGCCTCCGCCCACTGAATTATTTTGGATACCTCTGTCATCGCTAAGGAACTCTGCGTTCCTCCCTGATGATTGATGTAAGCCACTTGCGTTATTTTGTTTGACTTGAAATTGATAAACTGGACCGAGGCTAACTGAGGCCAGGCCAGAAGAACATTGAAGATCGCTCTTAGCTCCAGAATGTTTATAGGAGAACAGACTCTGGCTGAGTCCAAACCCCCTGAGCCCTTAGGGAGCCCCAGACTGCTCCCCACCCTAGAAGGCTGGCGTCTGTTGTCACAATTACCCAGGATGGTCTGCAAAAGCAGGTTCCCTGGGAGAGATGATCCAGAGACAACCACCATTGAAGAGAATCCCTTGTCTCCTGCTCCAGTAGTATTCGAGGAGACAAATCGGTATAATCTCCGATCCATTGCCTGAGCATGCTTAACTTCAGAGGTCTGAGATGGAACCGAGCAAACGGGATGATGTCCGCCACCATCAGCCAGATTACCTCCATGCACTGAGCCACTGAAGGCCGAGGAGTGGACTGAATGACTAGACAAGTATCGATAATCTCTGATTTCCTGACATTCTGTCAGAAAAATCTTCATTGATATGGAATCTATTATGGTTCCCAAGAAAGTTACCCTTGTGCTTGGGACTAAGGAACTCTATTCCAAATTTACCTAACACCCGTGAGATCGCGGGAAGGATAACACCATGTTTTGCTTGATGCAAGGATGGCGCCTGGACTAGGATGTCTTCCAGATAGGGCGCCACTGCAATGCCCCGTAACCGAAGCACCGCCAACAGTGATCCCAGAGCCTTTTGTGAAAACTCTGAGAGCTGTGGCAAGACCGAAAGGAAGAGCCATGAACTGGAAGCGTTTGTCAAGAAAGGCAAACCTTAGAACTTGAGACGATTCTTGTGAATGGCATGTGAAGGTACGGGTCCTTTAAACCCACTGTTGTCATAAATTGGAATGGAACGAATAGTTTCCATCTTGAAGGACAGTACCCTAAGAAATTTGTTTAGACTCTTGAAAGCTAAAAAGTGGTCTGAAGGTCCCCTCTTTTTTGGGAACCACAAACCGATTGGGATAAAAAACCCAGACCCTGTACCTGTACTTGAACTGGAACAATCACTCCCAGGTCTGAGAGGTCTCCTACGCAGTGTAAGAACGCCTCTCATTTTGTCTGATCTGCAGATAATCTTGAAAGCAGAAACCTGTCTTTAAGGAGGAAAACTTCTGACCTTTAATTTGTATCCCTGGGACACTATTTTCTATTGCCCAGGGATACTGAACATCTCGAACCCAAGCCTGAGCGAAGACGGAAAGTCTGCCCCTTACAAGATCCGGTCCCGGATCTGGGGCATGTCCTTCATGCTGTCTTTGATTCAACAGCAGGCTATTTGGATTTTTTTTGTTGTTGAAATTTTTTAAATTTCAAAAGAGATTATTTCCGTCAAACCAGGTCCCAACAAGGTCTTCCCCTTGTAAGGAATCACTAAAAGATTAGACTTAGAGCATACATCCATAGAACAAGGCTCTAACCATAAGGCTCTGTGAGCTGGAACAGAGAAACCTGAAACCTATGCTCCCAGTTTGATAACCTGAAGGGAAGAATTTGAAATAAAGGAATTAGCCAATTTGAAAGCTTTTATCCTATTCTGGATTTTATCCAGGGGAGTTTCTGACATAGTAGCATCAGACAACGCATCAAACCAATAAGCCATCGCACTAGTGACGGTAGCAAAGTACACAGCAGGTTGCCATTGTAAGCCCTGGTGTACATCCCTTTTCTAATTTTTGTCCATAGGACCTTTGAAAAACCCAACTATCCTCTAAGGGTATAGTAGTTCTTTTAGCTAAGCTGGAAACTACTCCTTCCACCCTAGGGAATGTTTGCCCAGCCTCCTTAGCTGAGTCGGCTATGGGAAACATCTTTTTAAATATAGGGAATGTTTCTTCCATTCCTTATAACTTACTGGACGCACTAGTATAGATTACACCGGTAGTGTCGGAGTCGCCCAGGGTAGCTAAAACCTCCTAAAGTAACAAATGGAGGTGTTCAAGCTAAAAAACTGAAAGAAAAACAACCTCAGGATCAACTAAAGATATTACTTCATCTGAGTCTGAGAATTCTCTCAGATAATCCCTAAGTATCTTCCGCTTTCAGGTAACAGGGAAGAACCATTCGGAATAGCAACTACTGAATCAATCACCTTAAATGATTGAAAAATAATTCCTCTAGTAATGTTTTCTACCACGTGGGAAAAACATACAATGCATGAAATGCAGAGTAACTCCGTGTGGAGTGTGAGAGGAAGCGCAGGGCACTGCATGTGGGCCATAACATTTTGTGGGACACTATAGGAAAAATTTGTAGCATAGATTAACCATTGTCAACAGACTCCTAAACAGCAAACGCCTTAAAAGAAGTAGGTTCAGAAAAGAGTGACATTTTTTAACAAAAATTGACACATAAAAAACGTTACTGTCTCTTTAAATTTTAAAAAGTAACTCTTTATTTTTTGTGTGCTCTTGTTCCATCCTAAGTCACAAAGGATGAATTAAACAAATAAACAGCTGAAATTCTTTTAATAAAAATTAACAGATAAAAAACATTACTGTCTCTTTAAATTTTAAACTTTTTATTTTTTTGTGCAGAAATGAGTTAGATTAGCACGCAAATATTGTAGCACCTACTTACACCTCAGTTAAATCTTGCTGAGGTGCCCATCTGTCCATCAGTAGCTAATAATTAAATGCAATAAAACTCATTCAATACTTAGAAACTTCATGTTCCTAAAAACATAACTTAGTTCCTAAACAGATCCGGAGCGCAGCTGTAGCGCTATCCGGACCCACATATATGAGAGCACAAAGTACTGTGCTAGAAAAGAATAACAGCTCTACCTTCCGAAGAACGGAATAAATGAAACGAGTGCAGCCTAAGTCGGCCTCAAACATAGCTCCGCCCCTTGTGGGCGTGATAACACTCAATCTCTGAGTCCTATTATAGTAGTGCCTAGAGATTGAAAATTGAGCCGCTCAAAAACGGCGCCAAACATAACCCCGCCCGTCGTGGGTGTTACAACACACGATTTCCCGGTCGCCAATATTATTTTTAGAGATAGGCCACGGGAGATAACTGAACCCTTCATTGTGAACCTGGGGGCAAATAGTAATACCGTATGTTAGGAAGTATACCAAACAATCACCTCTCCTGAGCCCTTTTATATCCAGCTTGGTCCAAGTGATTAAACACTTACACCTAGATTACGAGTCTTGCGTTAGCTTTAAAAAGCAGCGTTGAGAGGTCCCAACGCTGCTTTTTTCCTAACGCTGGTATTACGAGTCTTGAAATGACAGGTGTACCGCTCACTTTTTTGGCTACACTCGAAAATACCGCAAATCCACTTACGCCAATTGCGTATCCTATATTTTCAATGGGACTTGCATAACGCCGGTATTAAGAGTCTGCTCTTGTCAAGGAGCGCATTTAAAAGTCAGTAGTTAAGAGTTTTATGGTCTAACGCCGTAGTATAAAACTCTTAACTAAAGTGCTAAAAAGTACACTAACACCCATAAACTACCTATTAACCCCTAAACCGAGGTCCCCCCCCCCTCCACATCGCAAACACTAAAAAAATATTTGTAACCCCTAATCTGCCGAACCGGACATCGCCGCAACTATAAAATATTTATTAACCCCTAAACCGCCGCCCTCCCGCATTGCAAACACTAGTTAAATTTTATTAACCCCTAATCTGCCGTCCCTAACATCGCCGACACCTACCTACATTTATTAACCCCTAATCTGCCTCCCCCAGCGTCGTCGCCAATAGGATTTGCATCAGCCAATAGGATTTTTTCCTACCTTAATTCCGATTGGCTGATAGAATTCTATCAGCCAATCGGAATTCAAGGGACGCTATCTTGGATGACGTCATTTAAAGGAACCTTCATTCTTCAGTTGGACTTCATTGGAAGAGGATGCTCCGCGTCGGATGTCTTGAAGATGGACCCGCTCCGCGCCGGATGAATGAAGATAGAAGATGCCGCCTGGATGAAGACTTCTGACGTCTGGAGGACCTCTTCTGGCTGGCTTCGATGAAGACTTCTGCCCGTCTGGAGGACCACTTTGTCCTGCTTCGTTGAGGACTTTGGCCCGGCTGGGTGAAGAGAGACTTCTCAAGGTAGGGTGATCTTCAAGGGGTTAGTGTTAGGTTTTATTAAGGGGGGATTGGGTGGGTTTTAGAGTAGGGTTGGGTGTGTGGGTGTTGGGTTTTAATGTTGAGGGGGTATTGTACTTTTTTTACAGGTAATAGAGCTGATTACTTTGGGGCAATGCCCCGCAAAAGGCCTTTTTAAGGGCTATTTGTAATTTAGTATAGGGTAGGGCTTTTTATTATTTTGGGGGCCTTTTTTATTTTATTAGGGGGATTAGATTAGGTGTAATTAGTTTAAAAAACTTGTAATTATTTTATTATTTTCTGTAATTTAGTGGGGGGGTTTCGTACTTTAGATAATTTTTTTCAATTGTATTTAATTGTAGTTAGTTTAGGTAATTAATTTAATTATAGTGTAGTGTTAGGTGTAATTGTAACTTAGGTTAGGATTTATTTTACAGGTAAATTTGACTTTATTTTAACTAGGAAGCTATTAAATTGTTAATAACTATTTAATAACTATTGTACCTAGTTAAAATAATTATAAAGTTGCCTGTAAAATAAAAAGAAACCCTAAGATAGCTACAATGTAACTATTAGTTATATTGTAGCTATTTTAGGGTTTATTTTATAGGTAAGTATTTAGTTTTAAAGGAATAATTTAGTGAATGATAGTTATTTTATTTAGATTTATTTAAATTATATTTAAGTTAGGGGGGGTGTTAGGGTTAGGGTTAGACTTAGATTTAGGGGTTAATAAATTTAATATAATGGCGGCGACTTTGGGGGCGGCAGATTAGGGGTTAATAAGTGTAGGTAGGTTGCGGCGACATTGGGGTGGCAGATTAGGGGTTAATAAATATAATGTAGGTTTTGGCAATGTTGGGGGCAGCAGATTAGGGGTTCATAAGTATAATGTAGGTAGCGGCGGTGTCCGGAGCGGCAGATTAGGGGTTAATAATATAATGCAGGTGTCGGCGATGTCAGGGGCGGCAGATTAGGGGTTAATAAGTGTAAGATTAGGGGTGTTTAGACTCGGGGTTCATGTTAGGGTGTTAGGTGTAGACATAAAAAGTATTTCCCCATAGGAATCAATGGGGCTGCGTTAGGAGCTTTACGCAGCTTTTTTGCAGGTGAGGGAAAACTGCTCGTTAGCACCGCAAAGCCTTACCGACAAAACTCGTAATCTAGGCGTGTGTCTATACTTTCTCTGTCCTGAATCCTTTCTTCAGACCCAGAATAAAAAAGTCAGCACTTACCTTTAAAATCTGCCCGACAGCAGGGCAGCTCAGCAGGTTTAAGAGGTCCTCTCCCTCCCATAGCCCTGTGGATAAAGATAAAGCCTGAGTCATCTTACTTAGGCTATCAGGATTAGGGCATCAATGTATGGGAGGCGCAGTGAGAATTATGTCCCACAAGTTCCCATTGCTCTAAAGCCACCAAAGCTCTACTGAAGAGACTGATATGGACTACGGCTACACCCTAGAACAAAGCAGTACAATCTTGCACTACTTTAAAAATAATAAACCCTTGATTGAAGAATCTATACTAACACCTCACTTTACCTCACTTTACCACATCCTATCACTAACGTAGGCAAAGAGAATGACTGGAGTGGGAGGGAAGGGAGGAGCTATTTAACAGCTTTGCTGTGGTGCTCTTTGCCTCCTCCTGCTGACCAGGAGGTGAATATCCCATTAGTAATTAAGATGATCCGTGGACTCATCGTGTCTTAAAAAAGAAATTAAACTAGATGAGAGCACAATTACCTTTTGGAAAATAACAAAATGTAGGGTTGATATGCTTAGTGGTTGAGATAAGGTTTCAGCACACTGACAGATAGGGCTGCCCCCTCTGCCATGTTTTCCTGGACACTTATGAGTTACACATGCTGCAGGGTGTGCAGGGAGGGATATGAATAGTGCTATCCAGGATCACTATTTGTGTGCTGTCCAGGGATGCAATTCATGTTCAAACCCTGCAGCATGTGTAACTCATAGGTGTCCAGGAAAACATGGCCAAGATGGCAACCTTATTCACAGTCTTTCCTTAGGCAGCAGTAAGAAAATGAGGCAGAGGCACATTTTATAATGTATAAGGTATGCTACACAAAAAGTTACATACTAAGGACTATATTACAAGTGAAGCACAATACATACCACTTTTTGTGATTGAGCAATGTTAATGCACAACAGCGCAACATTTTTGAGTCCACTTGTAATCTAAGCCTTAGTATTTAACTTTCTCTTGAGCAATAGTCTAATTCACGTTAATATCTGCATGTTGGATAGAGCTGGTTTGTTAAATCCCTCACATGGTAGACAATTATGGGGGCACGCAGTAAAATTTATGTCAGATAACGCTTGAGCACTAAGCCGATGGAAAGCAAAAAATCCATTCAGATATCAGCAACTTTTGTGCTATACTATTTCAATGAAACTTAAGCATAAAACACTTCATGCATACCTACATAAACATACAGGCATATACTGTATTTATACACACATACACCTTTAAAGACTTCTCAGTCCTGCCCCTTTTCATATAATATATCTATCTAATTCTGCTACAAAACCTTCTTTTCAATAATAAAATGTTGCATTGCACACTGAAATGTGTGTGTGTGTTTGCTTAAGTGTCTGTATGTGTTTGTGCGTGCTTATATATATGTGTGCATGTATTGCATATGCATATGTTTGTGCATGCGTATGTATATGTGAGTGTGTGTATTTATATGTGTGTTATATGTGCATGTGCATATGTTTGTGCGTGCCTGTATTTGTATGTATATGTGTTTGTATGTGCATATTTTTGTGTGTGTGCGTAATAATATGCGCGTTTGTGTTTATATGTGCATGTGCAGATGTTTGTGCGTACATGTGTATATGTGTGTGCATGTGCATATGTTTGTGTGCGTTTATTTATATGTGTGTTTGTATGTGCATGTGCAGATCTTTGTGCATGCATATGTATGTGTGTGTGTGTGCGCATGTGCATATGTTTGTACGTGCATGCATATGTATTTGCGCGTGTGTGCGTATTTATATGTGTGTATGTGTTTGTATGTGCATGTGCAGATCTTTGTGCATGCCTGATTTTGAATTTACATGTGTGTATGTGTTTGTGCGTGCATTTGCATACATGTGTGTGTGTGTGTATATATATATATATATATATATACATACATATATACATATATATGTATGTGTAACATTCTTGGGTACTATTTCTTAAAACAAGAGCAACAGGTAAAAGTAGGAAATTAAATGGACAATAAATAACTTGAAATTTGTATATAAAAAGTTTATTTAGGCATAATGAAACTACTCTGCAATATATTGTCATTATATATTTTGCCCCTTTTCATGTAATTTAGCTGGAACTTGAAATGTACTGCTACTAATATTATGACCGAGGTTAGCCTGGTAGTCTGCTGACCAAAGCCCAAAGTGGCTCCTCCAAATAAAGCAAATTATGGGTATAGTTTGGCTAGTGAAAATTAATTACAGAAAAAAGGATCTTAATTTGTTTTAAAAACAATAAGACTGGGCTGATATGTTTATCTATAGCAACACAACAGAAATGTCTTTAATTACTAGCGGCTAGATTTAGAGTTTTGTCGGTAACGACCCGCGTAGCTAACGCTGGCTTTTTTCTGGCCGCACCTTTTAAATAACTCTGGTATTGAGAGTCCACAGAATGGCTGCGTTAGGCTCCAAAAAAGGAGAGTAGAGCATATTTAACGCAACTTCAACTCTCGATACCAGAGTTGCTTACGGACGCGGCCAGCCTCAAAAACGTGCTCGTGCACGATTCCCCCATAGGAAACAATGGGGCTGTTTGAGCTGAAAAAAAACCTAACACCTGCAAAAAAGCCGCGTTCAGCTCCTAACGCAGCCCCATTGTTTGCTATGGGGAAACACTTCCTACGTCTGCACATAACACTCTAACATGTACCCCGAGTCTAAACATCCCTAACCTTACACTTATTAACCCCTATTCTGCCGCCCCCGCTATCGCTGACCCCTGCATATTATTATTAACCCCTAATCTGCCGCTCCGTAAACCGCCGCTACTTACATTATCCCTATGTACCCCTAATCTGCTGTCCCTAACACCGCCGACCCCTATATTATATTTATTAACCCCTAATCTGCCCCTCACAATGTCACCTCCACCTGCCTACAGTTATTAACCCCTAATCTGCTGACCGGACCGCACCGCTATTATAATAAAGTTATTAACCCCCTCATTCCTGCCTCAATAACCCTATAATAAATAGTATTAACCCCTAATCTGCCCTCCCTAACATCGCCGACAGCTAACTTCAAACATTAACCCCTAATCTGCCGACTGGAGCTCACCGCTATTCTAATAAATGTATTAACCCCTAAAGCTAAGTCTAACCCTAACACTAACACCCCCCTAACTTAAATATAATTTAAATCTAACGAAATAAATTAACTCTTATTAAATAAATTAATCCTATTTAAAGCTAAATACTTACCTGTAAAATAAATCCTAATATAGCTACAATATAAATTATAATTATATTATAGCTATTTTAGGATTTATATTTATTTTACAGGTAACTTTGTATTTATTTTAACCAGGTACAATAGATATTAAATAGTTAAGAACTATTTAATAGCTAAAATAGTTAAAATAATTACAAAATTACCTGTAAAATAAATCCTAACCTAAGTTACAATTAAACCTAACACTACACTATCAATAAATTAATTAAATAAAATACCTACAATTACCTACAATTAAACCTAACACTACACTATCAATACATTAATTAAATACAATATCTACAAATAAATACAATGAAATAAACTAACTAAAGTACAAAAAATAAAAAAGAACTAAGTTACAAAAATAAAAAAATATTTACAAACATCAGAAAAATATTACAACAATTTTAAACTAATTACACCTACTCTAAGCCCCCTAATAAAATAACAAAGACCCCCAAAATAAAAAAATGCCCTACCCTATTCTAAATTACTAAAGTTCAAAGCTCTTTTACCTTACCAGCCCTGAACAGGGCCCTTTGCGGGGCATGCCCCAAAGAATTCAGCTCTTTTGCCTGTAAAAAAAACACATACAATACCCCCCCAACATTACAACCCACCACCCACATACCCCTAATATAACCCAAACCCCCCTTAAATAAACCTAACACTAAGCCCCTGAAGATCTTCCTACCTTATCTTCACCATACCAGGTTCACCGATCGATCCAGAAGAGCTCCTCCTATGTCCTGATCCAAGCCCAAGCAGGGGGCTGAAGATGTCCATGATCCGGCTGAAGTCATCATCCAAGCGGGAGCTGAAGAGGTCCATGATCCGGCTGAAGTCATCATCCAAGCGGGAGCTGAAGAGGTCCATGATCCGGCTGAAGTCATCATCCAAGCGGGAGCTGAAGAGGTCCATGATCCGGCTGAAGTCTTCTATCAACGGCATCTTCAATCTTCTTTCTTACGGATCCATCTTGCAGATCTCCGACGTGGAACATCCTGCTGGCCCGACGGACTACAGACGAATGAAGGCTCCTTTAAGGGACGTCATTCAAGATGGCGTCCCTCGAATTCCGATTGGCTGATAGGATTCTATCAGCCAATCGGAATTAAGGTAGGAAAATTCTGATTGGCTGATGGAATCAGCCAATCAGAATCAAGTTCAATCCGATTGGCTGATCCGATCAGCCAATCAGATTGAGCTCGCATTCTATTGGCTGTTCCGATCAAAATTACCTGTAAAATAAATATAAATCCTAAAATAGCTATAATATAATTATAATTTATATTGTAGCTATATTAGGATTTATTTTACAGGTAAGTATTTAGCTTTAAATAGGAATAATTTATTTAATAAGAGCTAATTAATTTCGTTAGATTTAAATTATATTTAAGTTAGGGGGGTGTTAGTGTTAGGGTTAGACTTAGCTTTAGGGGTTAATACATTTATTAGAATAGCGGTGAGCTCCAGTCGGCAGATTAGGGGTTAATGTTTGAAGTTAGGTGTCGGCGATGTTAGGGAGGGCAGATTAGGGGTTAATAAATATAATATAGGGGTCGGCGGTGTTAGGGGGAGCAGATTAGGGGTACATAAGTATAACGTAGGTGGCGATCGGCAGATTAGGGGATAAAAAAATTTAATTGAGTGGCGGCGATGTGGGGGGACCTCGGTTTAGGGGTACATAGGTAGTTTATGGGTGTTAGTGTACTTTAGAGCACAGTAGTTAAGAGCTTTATAAACCGACGTTAGCCCAGAAAGCTCTTAACTACTGACTTTTTTCTGCGGCTGGAGTTTTGTCGTTAGATTTCTAATGCTCACTTCAGACACGACTCTAAATACCGGAGTTAGAAAGATCCAATTGAAAAGATAGGATACGCAATTGACGTAAGGGGATCTGCGGTATGGAAAAGTCGCAGCTGAAAAGTGAGCGTTAGACCCTTTCCTGACTGACTCCAAATACCGGCGGTAGCCTAAAACCAGCGTTAGGAGCCTCTAACGCTGGTTTTCACGGCTACCGCCAAACTCCAAATCTAGGCCTAGGTGTTTACTGTCCCTTTAAGCAACTAGGATGAACTCCAGGGTACCTATATTGTAAAATCAGTACTATAAAGTAGTTATAGAATGAAACAATCAGTGGTGACTCATTGCAATAGCACCCCTACATATCAAATGTATCAGGTACCTTACATTTACATTGAATTGTTTTTTTAACATGGTTATTGTTCAATGTGGAGAACATAACTAGGTAAAGGAAGGAGAAGTAGTATTAAAAAAGGAAGAAATAGTTAGCAGATGATGAGAATGTCCCCTGTACACTTTGCACCACTAATATTCAGCCTTATAATCAGTTTCTTCCCCCCTCAAACTGCATGATTTAGAACCTCAATTACAACATATAGAGGTTAGTTAATAGTTCTTTGCTTCTGTCATGCCTAACTCACTTGTGCTGTCTCTCCTCACCATGGGGCCGATTTATCAAGGGCCGAATGGCCCCTGATGCCCCTCTTTCCACGTGAGCCTTAAGGCTCGCAGGAAACAGCAGTTATGAAGCAGCGTTCTTAAGACTGCTGCTCCTTAACTGGTCCGCTGCCTCTGAGGCTGCGGACATCAATCCGCACGATCATGTACGATCAGGTTGATTGACACCCCTTGCTAGCGAACGATTGGCCGCAAATCTGCAGGGGTCGGCATTGCACAAGTAGTTCACTAGAACTGCTTGTGCAATGTTAAATGCCGACAGCATATGCTGTTGGCTTTCAGCGATGTTTGGCAGACATGATACAGCTTATCATGTCCGCAAACTTTGATATATCTGCCTCCATGAATCAAACTTTTTTTTAATCAACATTATATGTAGTGTGTGAGATTTTTATTTTATTTGATCTTCTATTTCAATAACAAATGTATTAATTATTACAGCAGAGGGAGGCGGAGTTTGCAGCACTAATGAATGGTCGCATACTTTTGGAGCTCCGGCTCGACTGGCTTTCAAAATTAAATAAAAACACCAGTTGGAGGTGACTTAAATCTTTAAAATCAATGGGGTACTTGTTTAACACCTAATTAGCACCTGGTGAGGGATGATCTTAGCCGCTGATGTGACAATTTTAAACTGAGAACTGAGGCCTGTTTTTCATCTACACAGACGGCAACCATACTACTACCCACGTGGACTGACAGCTATCCATATTAACTAAATCTATACTCTCATATATGATCGGAGACATACCTACTACTCAGTAAGCTCTGCCTTTTATACAAACAAATAATTGCTATGGAGAGCGCTCACCAGATATTGACAGGGTTTAGCAGACTCCTGGATTCATACCAGTTTCTGTTCACTGCAGCTTTGAATGGAGCACTTGGACTCGGAGACAACGCTAGATCCTCATCAGTGGTCTGCTTGAGCTCAGATGCTGTTAGTGGTGTTAGCAGTGATGTTCTGGGGCCCCAGCATCTACTGCACACTTTTGGTGCCGCAGATAGAATGGATGGAGGTGCGACATGGTATGGGACTGAGCAGATAGTAGAAGAGTTCCTAGTACTGAGCGACACTGGTGAAAACATATCGGGAGAATATTCCACTCAAATGGATTACCCAGCAAAGCAAGAGGGTTCCGATCTACATGCACTCCAGGAGAAGACAAGAGGTTCTGTCACTAACCACCAGTTGATCGATCACAGTGATCTTCTCTCAGACATCAAAAAAATGATAACATCAAGAGGAAACTCCTTGTGGTAGCAACAACATTACCTACTTAATGTAACCTGGCACAAGATATATGAGTCAGCCGATGACATACTAATATTAAGGTGCAGCATCCTATTCCTTTGTCAGGTTATTCCTATTCAGACTCCTAGTTTACTATGCAATGCAAATTCAGTGTCATTAAATTGGGACCCTGGAGGACGATGACTGTTAGATGTTAATCCATGCTGTGATCCTGATCACTATTGCAGCTAAAAATATATATTTGTATCTAACTCTGTACGATGTTTATATTGTTCAGTTAATATTGTATGTTTAGTATTGTTTTATATAAGCCTGTTCCTAAAGTAACAGTTCAGCTGAAAATTATTTTCTAGTGGTTCTAGGTCTCCCACTACCGATCAAAGTTAGTGTTAAACTCTGAGTCCCAAGACTTTTTACCACATTGTGGGAATTTTTTGTTCATTTACAAGATTGCTTTAGTCCTCTTGTTTCACTCTCAGCTTATGATTATAACGTCACTTGAAAGTTAGAGATTGATGTGCTCATTATATATTTTTAAGCACGTCTATAACAATCTATGACATAATGTTTAGGGACATATAACCATGTGTTGTATTAGACTTCAATACAGTCCAATTAGTCCCACCTGAGCACCTATAGTTAATTTTTTTTTATAAGGGACTTATAAACAAATACATCCTATATTGGTTGGCATTATGGTAATTTAACTCTCTATACTCTACTGAATTCATAACAGTATAAATTCACTATGCTTAGATAAGTTCCCCCCTTTAAGTCTTTGTGCTATACCCAATATATTTTAGAATTACATAACCTATTTTGCCATCACTCCTTAATAAACCTAGAACATACATTGTTTAGATGTATAAAGGCTTGACTAGTCGGCATGGCTATAATGCTACATTATTATTCACTCAGTACTCTTATTACCTCAGCTACCCAGTATGTATCTCTATTTGAGTAAGGGTATTAATTTAGTCAGCCTAGATAATCACAGGTCCAAAGGTGGTTTTCACTTTCATTGTTATTCTTATATCTATTACACTATTATACATCCTAACCTTAGTACCTCTAATTTGTAGATATTATGTGGTTTATATCAGCTCTGTGTCGCAGGTTAATTTTATTTTTCTGATCTCTATAACTAATGGGATACTAATATTTATATGGTCATATTCATTGTTAAACGGTTAAGAAAAAATCCAAATCCAGCACCAATAGTAACCTCCTATTTATAACGGGTATAGGATCTGTGTGGAGCATTTTCCAAACCTGTTATCTATACAATAACCCAATCTAGTCATACCTACTTAATATTAAGTCTTGCGCCTATGTTGCATATGTATCTAATCTATACTCCTACCCCCCACCCACTAATATACCCTGGCACTTTCATTGTGCTCGGAATATTATTGAGTGGTTTCTCTCGTAAATACCACATCTATAATCAATTATATTCAACAACTAGCAGATTGTTAACATATAGCTTATATTTGAGGATATTGAAATATACATGCTATTTTTATCTACTTATATATAGATATAGCTTATCTTTGAAGTTATTGAAATATCTATACTATTTTTATTTATTCTTCTACTAGCAGATTGTTAACATATAGCTTATATTTGCTGTTTACCTTCATCCTGTATCTCTCTCTATAATGTTTATATAAAAGGTTAGGCCCAAAAGAAGCCTTGAATGTTTATTGAGGGATATTTATTTAATAAAAAAATAAAAATTAGAGGTTTCATCTTTAGTGCACTACTGGTACAAAAAAAATTATTTATTTTTTTATTATTATTTTTCTCCATATTTTTGCCAAATTCTTGTTGTTTGGATTTATATATATTATGTACATCAGTATACCAGATGTAATTTGTTTACATTTGTATTCATTTGCTTTGTACAAACTCTTGAACCTCAATAAGAAAAAAATAAAATATATATATATATATATATTACAGCAGAGATAATAAAACAGTACTTGGATATTACCTTGGCAGCATTGCAGATGGCTAATATGGGCTCATGACTGAACACTGTACCCCCATAAGATTGCTTGGAATTTGTAGAAGGCATGATAACTACTACACCAAGTAGGTTTTCTTCAATTTCTACAAAAACATATGTGAACAGTATTTAAAAAAATAGGAATGTGAAATATAATGAGGCATCTATTAGTATTAGAGAAGAATGAATATATTTACAGGAATACATTTGGAAAAACAGAACAGGATACTGGTAACTTATTACAGATGTTTATATTGTTGATATTTTATTTTTTTTAGATTACTGTTATTTCAATATTTTGTGGCTAAATTATATAACTAATTTGTAAACTGTTGGTTTCCAATTAAGAGCAATATTACGAGTGCACGCTAAAAATTATGTGCAAGCGATATCGTCGTAAGTAGAGCTCATATTACAAGTTGAAAGTAAGTGAGATCGCTTGAGTGCAATTTCATTTAACGAGTTTCAGGATAGCGTGACCTCAGAGCTCTGGTAACTGTTTCGCGAAACAAAAATGTGTCACAAAACACCTCAAAAATGCATTTAAAAGTACAGTTACACTCATAATAACACTAGCTAATAAAAATGATTAATAAAAATTATAGCAAAAAAAAATAAAAATGTTATAAGCCCTCAAAGATATGCGGTTTCAGGTGTTAGAAAGAAAGGCTGCAAAGGGCTTTAACATTGACATACATATCTAAATATGTATATATATATATATGTTTATATGTGTGTACATATGTATGTATGTATTTATATGTGCATATATGTATTTACAGACATATATCCACATATAAATACATCAATGCACTTATATATATGCAAAACAGAAAAGAAGCAGTCTGCCAGGAACGAACAGCAGCATCAATAGCTTGTTCTATGGCCCAGTTGCCACCTGGGAGTAGCTTCTTTCCGCCCAATTGTGTTTTTCACAGAGGAAAACTTTCCTGTAGTATATCAGTCTGATCCCGCTGACAAGGTCAGTCCAGCCCCGAAATACCAGGCAATTCTCCTCTGAACAAGGAAAATGACAACCCCAGACTATCGTTTCGGCTTCCTTTGGGCCTCGTCAGGGAGGTGCACCCACATCCCTCTAAGCACATTGGGCAAGGAGTCCACATCTGGTTTCCCCCATCACCCTTGGGGAGACTTATATATATGTCTATATATGTGTACATATGTATTTGAGCCCTTTGCAGTCAAGTAGAGGAAAATGAAAAAAACATATTTATGCACTAATCATATTTAATAATATGTATTTACTATAAATATTTGACATTTCAATGTTCTGCACATAGCAGAGTATGTTCTATGTATTTATAAACATATATCTCTATACTGTATATATGTATATATATATATATATATATAAATATATATATATATTAATACTTCTATATAATCATCTATCCATATACATTATATATATATTATATATATATATATATATATATATATATATATATATATATATATATATATACTCCAAAAGTTGAACACCAAAATAGCGCAAGAGAACTCCTCATTAAAATAAAACTTCCTTTATTTAGACAAAAGTAAAAACATGACAGCCAAAAACGCAGCTGAAATAAAGCACTAAAAATGTATAGACACAATGTCAGTGATCGAGACCACATGCAGACATGTTTCGTGCGGTTGAGCACTTGATCACGTGTAATATTCTTTTTCTTTCAACTTGTAATTCGAGCGCAACCAGCTGTGTGGTTACTTCTAGCAGAGTTAGCGCACATGCAGGAGTGATAAATATATCTCCACTCGTAATCTGGCTCTAAATATGCTATACCCTATTTAATAATCACGTTTGTTCTAGGAATATTACAATGAATTGATTAAAACCAATTATAAAGTGGAGAGGTTAATAATATAGTAAGTGTTCAAATATTGCAATTGGTTTGTTTGAGAACCATTGGTTGTGGGAGGAGATAATTCTTAGAGGAACAACTAGAAATGTTTCGTGATATGTAGAATTTTGAAATCCCAAACAATTTGTTTTCAAGCATCAATAAGAAGATAATTTTAAAGTTTACAAATCTTGGTACTTTATATACAGAACATGTACCACCTACAGCAATCCACCTTTTTTTAATACAATTAAAAAAATGACAATAAGTGAGACTTTAATAGCAATAGGGTCTGATGCCAAAGTTCAAAATATATATATTTATATTTCACTGAAACAAGATTATACCCCTATATACTTTAAAATATCAGAAACAATATAAAGAGTAAGTTTATAATAAACCACTTCTTAATTTCTCAACAAATGTTAATATTCGTAATTCTGATTGCTGCGAAAGTTTGTATTGCTAGGGCATGGAAAAAGACGGAGGCTCCAACTTTGGTTCAGTTAACACAACCCGTAGACTACTTAGCTTCTATGGAACGGGGCTACTATAACGTGACTGAATGTATGAACAAATACTGGACGATTTGGAGCATGTGGCTCCTCAAACCTCCTTAGGTACCTGCATGTACTTAATTGCCACTCAGATCTATGGACTGGTTCCCTTCCCATTCCCGTCAGATGTACCCATACCCCTTACCCTACTCCCCCTCCATTTTTTTTTTTATTTTTTTTTTATTTCTCTTCCTCTTTCTCCCTCTCTTCTTTCTTCCCTTTTCCTCCTTCTCTCTTTTTCTACCTTTCGTTCCTCTACTCTTGCACTATACTTCTGTGATGTGCAGGTTATACAGATTTTGCTGGGAGTAATATATCCTTACTACACATCACACATATAGGCTGCAATATAGGGAATACATATCCTTGCATTACCCAGCTATGCTACTGATATATATTACCCCAAGGGTATTTACATATGGGATGAAACTCCTACCTGTGAGATCTTTCACCTTAAGTACGAAGGAATGTGAGTCGTTTCATTGGATAAAACTGACTATTGTGTGAAAAATTAATACGCTAGATATGTATAAAACTTGATTCTACTCTGTACACTTAAGTGAATTGATTTGTGTTTTGTTATGTTTATTTTTTGTACTTTAAGCTATTTTAATAAAGCTTTTTTGAAAAAAAAACACTTCTTAATTTAAACTATGCAATACTAATGTAAAACATATGTTGTTACATACATATAATACGAAGATACATTTATCATATTTAGATGTATCTGCATATATAATATATAGAGTCCTTAACAGACTTTATAGAATGTTGATCCGCACAGGAAATGTTTTACTTACTTGCTATTTCATAAAGGCTTTGAAACGAGTTGTCTAATCCAAGATTTCTGGATAATCTTCTAACATGGCGAGATAAAACAATAGGAAATTGATTTGGAAGTAGAGCACGCAGCACCAGCAACTGGTGGAAGTCACTGAGTCGTGGGTCACAACAATTAGGAAGATGAGCGACAGCTTCTTTATCGGTCACTTCTCCATTAAAAAGACCATTAGGAAAACAAGAGTTTTTTAAATATTAGTTATATTAAAGAACAGATGTGTTTAGCTATTTTTGTACAAAAGCTGTAGAAACACTATACCCATGAAATTTGAAATCATTGTGTTATTTCTTAATAAGTAGAATGAAATATTAAATTGGTTTCCAGAAATTATACTCATTAGAACACTCTTATGCAGAAAATAATTATGTAGTTTTTTTTTTTCTATTGCATATATTTTTTTTAATTTATGAAAATATCAAATTTGTCAGCTTTAATACCATCATTGTTTATTCTTTATACAATGCATATGTTGAGTTTGTTGTTGATGTATATGTTTATACTTATGGGGGCCAATTTATCATGGCCTGAATGGGGCCAAATACCCCTGTTTCCGCACGAGCCTTCAGGCTCACTGGAAACAGGAGTTAAATAGCAGCGGTCTTAAGACCACTGCTCCTTAACTCATCTGCTGCCTCTGAGGATATCATGTCCGCCAGACATTGATAAATTGGCACCATAGTTTTTATTATTTAGTCTGGATAGCAACACTGTCCATAAACCTTAATTTATTTAGTTTTAAAGTAATTAAAGTTTTGTTTCCATTTCCCATTGGCTTAAAGGGACACTGTACCCAAATTTTTTCTTTCGTGATTCAGATTGAGCATGAAATTTTAAGCAACTTTCTAATTTACTCCTATTATCAAATTTTCTTCATTCTCTTGGTATCTTTATTTGAAATGCAAGAATGTAAGTTTAGATGCCGGCCCATTTTTTGTGAACAACCTGGGTTGTCCTTGCTGATTGGTGGACAAATTCATCCACCAATAAAAAAGTGCTTCCCAGAGTACTGAACCCAAAAAAACGTAGATGCCTTCTTTTTCAAATAAAGATAGCAAGAGAACAAAGATAAATTGATAATAGGAGTAAATTAGAAAGTTGCTTAACATGGCATGCTCTTTCTGAATTACAAAAGAAAATTTTTGGGTTCAGTGTCCCTTTAACATAACATTGCAATGTCTGGTTATCAACACTTAGGACCCTATTCTAAAAACTTAGGACCCGATTCTAAAAAGTTCTCTGGACTGGTGAGATTCTATAAGAATGCTAGCCAGTCCTTCTATTTTCCTGGTGGAATTATATAAAGCCACCTTTTTACCCTGAAAACAGGATGTCTCGCTATGAGGCATTAATTGCATGTTTATATAGGGAGGAGATACATACATTACAAAATTGCAGAATTAAATGTGTAATTTAACCCCTTAATGACAGAGGACGTACCAGGTACTTCATAGAAAAAACTCCCCTTAATGACAATTGACGTACCTTCCAGCTGCTTACAAGGGATTGTTGTGATGCCTCAATATTGAGGCATCACTGCAATCCCCTTATTTTACCCACCGATGCAGAAAGGGCCACTCTGTGGCCCTCTCTGCATCGGCATATGGCGATCATACATTCGTTGGTGGGTGGGAGCAGCTTCTGGGAGGACCGTTATGATATATGCTTATGAATTCTTGTAATCATACTGTATAATGTTCCTGTCGGCGATTGCAGCCGGGGGGGTGGGGGCTGGTGCGCGCGCGTGCGTGCGCATGCAAAATATGCCCGGAACAAAAAGAATAAAAAATAACAGATGCCGATGCAGGGGGATCTTCATTGTTTAATAAGGGATCTTGGAGGGGGAGGGATGTAGCTTATTTAAGGGGGCCAGCTACACTACAGAAAACACATTTTTCATCTAAAAAAGTTTAAAAAAAAACTATTTTTGGGGGCAAATTGGGTACTGGCAGACAGCTGCCAGTACCCAAGATGGCGGCAAATAGGTAGAGTGGGAGGGTTAGAGAGATGTATGGGGGGATCAGGGAGGTTGTGGGGTAAGGGGGGATGCAGACTACAGACTGTATGAAAAAAAAATAAAAAAATAAAAAAAAATTATTTTTATTTCAGTACTGGCAGACTTTCTGCCAGTACTTAAGATGACGGTGACAATTGTTAGTTGGGGGAGGGAAGAGAGCTGTTTGAGGGAGGTCAGGGGGGATCAGGGGGTGGGATGTGTCAGGTGGGAGGCTGATCTCTACACTTAGCTAAAAATTAACCCTACAAGCTACCTAATTAACCCCTTAACTGCTGGGCATATTACAAGTGTGTTGCGCAGCAGCATTTAACGGCCTTATTATTACCAAAAAGCAACGCCAAAGCCATATATGTCTGCTATTTCTGAACAAAGGGGATCCCAGAGAAGCATTTACAACAATTTGTGCCTAACTGCACAAGCTGTTTCTAAATAATTTCAGTGAGAAACCTAAAATTGTGAAAAATGTAACAGTTTTTTTTTTTATTTGATCGTATTTGGCGGTGAAATGGTGGCATGAAATATACCAAAATGGGCCTAGATCAATACTTTGGGATGTCTTCTAAATAAAAATATATACATGTCAAGGGATATTCAGGGATTCCTGAAAGATATCAGTGTTCTAATGTAACTAGTGCTAATTTTGAAAAAAAAGTGGTTTGGAAATAGCAAAGTGCTACTTGTATTTTTTGCCCTATAACTTGCAAAAAAAGCAAATAACATGTAAGCATTGGGTATTTCTAAACTCAGGACAAAATTTAGAAACTAGTTAGAATGGGTGTTTTTTGGTGGGTGTAGATGTGTAACAGATTTTGGGGGTCAAAGTTGGAAAAAGTGTGTTTTTTTCCATTTTTTCCTTATATTTTGTATTTTTTTTTATAGTAAATTATAAGATATGATGAAAATAATGATATCTTTAGAACGTCCATTTAATGGCGAGAAAAACGGTATATAATATGTGTGGGTACAGTAAATGAGTAAGAGGAAAATTACAGCTAAACACAAACAGTGCAGAAATTTAAAAATAGCCATTGTCATTAAGGGTAAGAAAATTGTAAAATGGTCCGGTCATTAAGGGGTTAAAAATCATACAAATCAATAATTTAGCCATTTACACAAAAATACGCAGTAAAAAATTGTATTGTTAAGGTGCAGCAAAAATCGTAACAAAATTGTTCACCAAAAATCATATGTTATAAAAAGCATAAAATTTGTATGTAAATTAAATAGCAAAAAATAGTCTTAAATATGAATAGCATAAATCGTAAGTTAAGTACACTGGATGTGCAAAAAACACAAATAAATTCATAGTTATAATTACAACATACAAAGTGTAATTGTGTTTTTTCCTAAAATGAGCTGAACATGAGCGTTCCATGAGCGTGTAGGAAATTTTCTCTCAAATCCCAGTGTAATTCTATAAAAAAAAATTTGCACTACAGTTCTCATTGATTTTTCTCACCACTTAAAAAGGTGCCAAGTTTTCACAAAAATACTCAAAACACTAATTAGTCTGAAAGGAAAACGTATGCATACAAAACTTGCAGTGTATTTAAGGTGTTAACAGTGCACTGAAAACAGCGTAATTTAGTTTGTATTAGGAGTAATATTCAAGTTTAAAAACACGCCGGTATCCCCCTCTTTACCTCAGCCTCCAATGCAAATTTCTACCTAGCAGAGAGCTATCATTATTTGTATAGGAGACATCTCGCCACTCGCAGGGACAGACACTTTTTTATAGAATTCCATGAGGGCTGCCCCTGCGAGGGTTGGCATGAAAACCCCTGCAAAGACCAGCACATTTTATAGAATTGGGCCCTTAAAAAGAAAGGAAAAAAAAGTTGCAAAAGATTTGAGGAAGTATCAGAGTGCACAGTCAGGCAGTACAACTGTCATCTACACTAATTTAACTGTATCACACACCCAGTAGAATGGTTGCTGAAAATTGTTTGCACCGTGAAAGTAATAGGAAAGCTAATGTTATCTTGCCATGCCACAGTAGCCTAGTAACACTCTCCATTGTTTACTGTTGCATCATTTGTAGGCACTTTCACTGGTTTTGCCTTTTTTTTTGCAGTGCTTTCATGGTTGCATCATTTAAAAAAAAAAAAATTACGCCACGCTCAATTTGCATCACTTTTCACAGATGTTGCATCTATGATTCACCTTTTCCTGTTATCTGCCCTATTAATTGACACAATGAACCCATCTTAATGCCCGCTTGTGAACTTTACATGTGTAGGGCTATTTTTGATTGTGACCTTAGCTTTGGACTCTGATTATCCCATTTGCCTACTGATTCTGACTAATGGCTGATGCTGCCCCAGAGGCCTCTATTTATCAAGCTGTCTACTTACCTGCATTCAACGGCCCCATTCGCCTAAGCTCGCCTAATATCGCCGCCGCGGACCAGGATACGTTCGCCAAATTTATCAAGAAAGCTGTCAAAAAGCCACGCACCAAGTACGGTGCGATGAGCAGCGGACTGTTGTTAACTAACAGTCATCGATCTCGCTGCTCATCGGCTTATTTGCAGCTTTCTTGCTAGCCTGTCACTAAGCACCCACACTATACTATACTGTTTTACCCCTATACCGCCGCACCCGGAGCCCAACGCACCTAAATAAAGTTATTAACCCTTAAACCGCCGCTCCTGGACCCTGCCGCAACTATAATAAATATATTAACCCCTAAACCACCGCTCCCGGACCCCGCCGCCACCTACATTATACATATTAACCCCTATCCTGCCCCCCTTAGTATAATAAAGTAATTAGCCCCTAAACCTAAGTATTACCCTAACACCCCCTACTTTAAATATAATTAAAATAAATCTAAATAAATATTCCTATTATTAACTAAATAATTCTTATTTAAAACTAAATACTTACCTATAAAATAAATAATAATTAAATTGTAGCTCTTTTAGGATTTATTTTTATTTTACAGGCAACTTTGTATTTATTTTAACTAGGTACAATAGTTATTAAATAGTTATTAACTATTTAATAACTACCTAGCTAAAATAAAGACAAAATTACCAGTAAAATAAAACCTAACCTAAGTTACAATTACACCTAACACTACACTATCATTAAATTAATTACATAAATTAACTACAATTAAATAAAACCAATTACAATTAACTCAAATTAACTAAAGTACAAAAAAACCTCACTAAATTACAGCAAATTAAAAAAATTACAAGAATTTTAAATTACTAAATTACAAATAGCACTTAAAAGGGCCTTTTGTAGGGCATTGCCCCAAAGTAATCAGCTCTTTTACCTGTAAAAAAAGAAATACAACCCCCCCAACATTAAAACCCACCACCCACACACCCAACCCTACTCTAAATCTCATCCAAACCCCCCTTAAAAAAACATAGCTCCATCTTGCAGACATCCGACGCGGAGCATCCATCAATCCCGACGACTAAACGATGAATGACGGTTCCATTAAATGACGTCATCCAAGATGGTGTCCCTTGAATTCCGATTGGCTGATAGAATTCTATCAGCTAATCGGAATTAAGGTAGGAAAAATCCTATTGGCTGATGCAATCAGCAAATAGAATTGAAGTTCAATCCGATTGGCTGATCAGAACAGCCAATAGGATTGAGCTTGCATTATATTGGCTGATCAGAACAGCCAATAGAATGCGAGGTCAATCCTATTGGCTGATTGGATCAGCCAATCGGATTGCACTTCAATCCTATTGGCTGATTGCATCAGCCAATAGGATTTTTCCTACCTTAATTCCGATTGGCTGATAGAATTCTATCAGCCAATCGGAATTCAAGGGACGCCATCTTGGATGACGTAATTTAAAGGAACCGTCATTCGTCGTTTAGTCGTCGGGATCGATGGATGCGCCGCGTCGGATGTCTTCAAGATGGAGCCGCTCCTCGTCGGATGGAAGAGGATAGAAGATGCCGCCTGGATGAAGCCTTCTGCTGGTCTGGATGTCCTCTTCTGCCCGGATAGGATGAAGACTTCTGCCGGTCTGGAGGTCCACTTGTGCCCGGCTGGGTGAAGACGTCTCAAGGTAGGGTGATCTTCAGGGGGTTAGTGTTAGGTTTTTTAAAGGGGTTTGGGTGGGTTTTAGAGTAGGGTTGGGTGTGTGGGTGGTGGGTTTTAATGTTGGGGGGGTTGTATTTCTTTTTTTACAGGTAAAAGAGCTGATTACTTTGGGGCAATACCCAGCAAAAGGCCCTTTAAAGGGCTATTTGTAATTTAGTATAGGGTAGGGAATTTTATTATTTTGGGGGTATTTTTTATTTTATTAGGGGGCTTAGATTAGGTGTAATTAGTTTAAAATTCTTGTAATTTTTTTTCTGTAATTTAGTGGGGGGGTTTGTACTTTAGTTAATTTTAGTTAATTTTATTTAATTGTAGGTAATTGTATTTAATTTATTTAATTGTAGTATAGTGTTTGGTGTAATTGTAACTTAGGTTAGGATTTATTTTACAGGCAAATTTGAATTTATTTTAACTAGGTAGCTATTAAATAGTTAATAACTATTTAATAACTATTGTACCTAGTTAAAATAAATACAAAGTTGCCTGTAAAATAAAAATAAACCCTAAAATAGCTACAATGTAATTATAAGTTATATTGTAGCTATCTTAGGGTTTATTTTACAGGTAAGTATTTAGTTTTAAATAGGAATAAATTAGTTAATAATAGTAATTTTATTTAGATTAATTTAAATAATATTTAAGTTAGGGGGTGTTAGGGTTAGACTTTAGGCTTAGGGGTTAATAACTTTATTATAGTGGCGGCGGTGTATGGGGGGTAGGATAGGGGTTAATAACTTTAATGTAGGGGGCGGCGGTGTAGGGGGGGCAGGATAGGGGGTTATTAACTTTAATGTAGGGGCGGCAGTGTATGAGGGGGCAGGATAGGGGTTAATAACTTTAATGTAGGGGGTGGCAGGGTCTGGGAGCGGCGGTTTAGGGGTTAAACATTTTATTTAGTTGCGGCGGGGTCCGGGAGCATCGGTTTAGGGGTTAATACGTATAATGTAGGTGGCGGCTGTGTAGGGGGGGCAGATTAGGGGTGTTTAGACTCGGGGTACATGTTAGGGTGTTAGGTGCAGACACTTCCCATAGGAATCAATGGGATATCAGGCAGCAGCGAACATAAGCTTTCGCTGCTGTTAGACGGCGGCGGATTGAAAACCAGGTACGCTGGGCCGGAATAGTGGCAAGCGTACCTGGTTCTTCTTTGATAACTACCAAAAGTAGTCAGATTGTGCCGAACTTACGTTCGGAACATCTGGAATGACGTAAGCATCGATCTGTGTCGGACTGAGTCCGGCGGATTGTATGTTACGTCACTAAATTCTACTTTTGCCGGTCTGTAGGGCTTGATAACTATAGCGAATCAGCCTCGCCTTGCGGTTGACGGCTTGATAAATAGAGGCCAGAGTGTTGACCTTTACTTTGAACTTTGACCTTTCTATTGCCTCATTTTTGCCTGATGCTTCCCGTGAGTTGTGACCTTCTGCCTGAACTTTGACCTTGCTCTTATGTTCTGCTTTGGACTTTGACTCCATTGCATTCTAATCCTAGCACCAAAGATTAGTCTGTTCACTTACTAACTTTGCCTGCAGCTCAAACCTTTATCAGAATAATATTCTGTGGGTCATGCCCTAGATTGTATGCTGTGTGCCAAGTTTGTGTAAAAGCTATCACTACCCAGCCCCAGGGTCCTGGCCAGGACTGACATTGGCATCATTACACATCTCTTAAATGGGTAGTAGACAACTGCCTAATATTTGTAAGCCTTTACTTCCCTCCCTTTAAAATCACCTTTTACATCTTGATTCAATACATAATTAAAAACACAAAATATGGATCAAATTAGAGAAATAGGCTGTCTAAAAGTGTTTGATGGTGTAAAATGTCAACTTGACAACTAATGATAAACTTAAGTTAATAATTTGCTTATTGTTAGGATTTTGTACAGTACTATTATAACAAAAGCATTCTGTATCTCTCAACAATATCTTCACTACATCCAATTTGCATAATGTTTAGAAAGTACCTCACAATCCCTATTTTTTTTTTTAAATAACTTAAAAGGGACAATAAATAAAAATTAAAAAAGGATAATGCAAATGAAAATTGACGCTTAAAGATGTTAAAAATACTTAAAATTAAAGAAAAAAATATATATTTAAAATGCAATCTTGTAAAAACAATAAAGGGGAAAATAGACCTAAATGTCCGTTTTATTCTAAAAAACGTGTTATCTAGCATTTTGTTAACAGTCCAGCAGGGGGCATGTTTTTTGCATAGGGTAATTAAACTGAGGCACAGGAAGGGAAACTGTAAAATGGAGAATGAAATCACAAGACAAGACAAGTGTATTTCCCTATGTAAAATAATATTTGTCCCTATTTTGTCTAGTTCTCTTATGGCCATTAATGTGCATTGGCATGGTAAATAGCAATCAGTAAGGGTTCTAAGGTAAGTCTCTTAGTAAAGGATTTAATAATACAGTATCTTTACCTGAGCAGATATGTCTCTGTAATAATACTGAACAACTGATAAACTGCTATACTCAAGTAAGTAGACTCTCAGACCCTTGTCTGTTAAAAGATCATTAAATACACTAGAATTGCATAGTCAACAAGTGCACAATAAAAAGACAATGCAAAAGCACTTAGTCTACATTTTAAATGTGAAGTAGCTTTTTTTGGACAAATATTATATTTTACTACAATTTGCCGGGCCTCCTGTATCATGTCACATCCATCAGCCAATTACAGACTCATATACATAAACACTACAAACTCTTGCACATGCTTAGTAGTAGCTGGTGCCCTAAAAGGGTGCTTATAAAAAAAGACTATGTACAATTTCATGGTATAGGTATATTAGAAAGTTTCTTAAAACTGTACGATCTATCTAAATCATGAAAGTTTAATTTTGACTTTAGTGTCCCTTTCTGTGTTTGTGGTTGTGGACTACTATACGTTGAGGTACGAAAGTTGACCACAAATGTATTGCTAGAAGGAGGAACACAATATATCTTGACTATTCCAGCTTTAGTGTATAAAATCCCTATTATTTTTCTTTCTATCTCCTTTTGCATGGAAAACGCACCATATTACAAATTCAGCAAAGCCAGCACCTTTGAGGTTTGATTGTTAATTAATAGGGGTTCCTAGCACCTCCCACCAAGTACTAACATTAGTTAGGATTCCCCGAGTCTGGGTTAGGTAACCAATAACTTAAAAAAGGAACTGAACAAAAAGTATAGATGGGGGTTGGACAAGATATTACAATGGGTCAATGGCAGCATAAGATCTTAATTCAATCAATCCACAGTAAATGTATCCCGTACCTTGAAGCACTGTTGTTAAACAAGTGCTAAATATAGTGAAACACTGAGAAGACCATTGTTTGAGCTGCCTTAAAACAGTGAATCTATTTTGATGCTCTCCACAGTGAGGAAGAAAAACAATTTAAAGAAAATAATACAGTCAGAGAGGCAACAAAACGAATGAAGTGGAAGAAACATGTTAACAACTGCTGTAATGGAGAATTGTTAGCATTAACAGGATCTAGAGATTGTCTCTGTGGCACACCATATGGTAAATTAACTTCTGCTTCAAAATAAGATTTTTTTATTCCTTTTTTAGAGAAGTAATTGGTCCCTTAACAGTGTGTGACATTAGGGAAATGCTTTGTATCGGAAACAGAATTTCAAATCTCTCCTGTTGTGCCAAGTGAATAATTTCTCTAAATATTTCAGCTCTCTCCCTCTCTTGGGTCATACACCAAACTTAATTTAAGTTATGAATTACTAGAAACCATGATGGGAATAATACATAGTTTCCTTCTTTCTGCCAGCAAAATTCTCTCTCATGCAAAAGCCAAAGCATTTGTATAATAGAGGTTATGAAACTATATAAAAATAATATATATGTTTGTATTACATTTCAGTGTAGATAACTTATTTATATTGAGATCCATTGAACTGAAATAAGAAAACAATATAATAACTCATGGATGTGTGAAGTGTAACATTTGAAGGGTTAATAAAGTTGGAGAGTGACCCAATGTACATTTACGCTTGGAGGAGTAGAAAGACCTTCAAACAATTTTGACCTAGTCACTGCATCACTTCTATCCTGTAGGTTGCCACTTAAACATCTCTGGGGACACATGATAAAGGAATCTATTAGGGCTGTAAAGTGAACTGGAGGAGATACTGTTATTCAGTCTCCTAAAGCATAACCTGTACTTTTTCTATTGTTATTGCACATGATGTGCAGAGGCAATGCATAAGTTCAGAAGCAATAACACTGTTCTCTGAAGAAGCCTCACTGATGTGTGTGCTAGTGATGGTGTGTTTAATTAAAAGTTAAATAAATACATATACAAGACCCATGATCTTGCCAGGATTCTCTATAGCACATTCTCCACTCTTTTTCCAATATTGTAAAAGACAAGCTGATAGAACACCAAGCCGAAAGTAAAGACAGGCTTTATTGCTCCAGCAAGGAAGTAAACAAAGTGATTTATCGGGCCTGCTTTCATTTCTCAGTCTTGCAAAATGGTCACACCAGTATCAAAACATCATGGTACAGCAAAAATGGTTAGCTTTTTTTACTAACTCTTGGTTGGTCATTTGACCTCTTTTCTGCTACTATTAGTGAGTCCACAAAAAAATTCCCATGTGAGCGAGGGCTAAAATAAAAATATGCCAGGTACATAAAAAAAAATTACGCTTAGCTGATAAATTTCTTTCTGTCCAGATATGGTGAGTCCACGGCTTGAGTGATTGCTGTTGGGAATATCACTCCTGGCCAGCAGGAGGAGGCAAAGAGCACCACAGTTAAACTGCTAAGTATCACTCCCTTACCCAAAACCCCAGTCATTCGACCAAAGGGAAATAGAGAAAAAGGAGTAACACAAGGTGTAGAGGTGCCTGAGGTTATAGTCAAAAGAACAACTGTCTTAAAATAAAGGGTGGGGTCGTGGACTCACCATATCCGGAAATAAATAAATTTATCAGGTAAGCATACATTTTCTTTTTCTTTCCTAAGATATGAGTCCACGGCTTGAGTAATTACTGTTGGGAACCAATACCCAAGCTAGAGGAAACAGATAAATAGGGAGGGACAAGACAGGCAGTCCTAAGGCACCACCGCTTAAAGAACCTTTCTCCCAAAAGAAGCCTCAGGCGAGGCAAAAATATCACATTTGGAAAAAGTATGTAGAGAAGACCAAGTTGCAGCCTTGCAAATTTGTTCCACAGAAGCTTAATTTTTGAAAGCCCAAGAAGAGGAAACAGCTCTTGTGGAATGAGCCGTAATTCTCTCAGGAGGCTGCTGTCCAGCAGTCTCATAAGCCAAACGAATTATACTTCATAATCAAAAAGAAAGAGTAGTAGCAGTATCTTTCTGACCTTAACGTTTCCCAGAGAAATAGACAAAGAGGGCAGAGGGCTGGCGAAAATCCTTAGTCGTCTGTAAGTAGAATTTAAGAGCATGTACAACATCCAAATTGTGTAACAAACGTTCTTTGGAAGAAGAAGGATTAGGACACAGAGAGGGAACAACAATTTCCTGATTGATATTTCTATTGGAAACAACCTTAGGAAGGAAACCTAACAGTACGAAGAACCGCCTTATCGGCATTAAAAATAACATAAGGGGAATCACACTGCAGAGCTGAGAGTTCTGAGACTCTTTAAGAAGAAGAGGAAGCAACAAGGAACAAAACCTTCCAAGATAACAACTTAATGTCTATGGAATGCCATGGCTCAATCGGAGCCAGCTGTAAAACGTTAACAAGGTTAAGGCTCCAAGGAGGAACAACAGACTTAAAGACAGCCCTGATTTTGACCAAGGCCTGACAAAAAGATTGCACATCTGGCACATCTGCCAAACGTTTATGTAGTAAAACTGATAAAGCAGAAATCTAACCCTTCAGGGTACTGACTGACAATCCATTTTCCAGGCCTTCCTGAAGAAAAGATAAAATTCTAGGAATTCTAATTCTACTCCAAGAGTAGCCTTTGGATTCAAACCAATAAAGATATTTACGCCATATCTTATGGTAAATATTTCTAGTAACAGACTTGTGAGCCTGAATCATGGTCTCAATGACCGACTCAGAAAAAACATGCTTAGACAGAATTAAGCGTTCAATCTCCAAGCAGTCAGCTTCAGAGAAATGAGATTTGGATGAAGGAAGGAACCCTGAATCAGGAGGTCCTTCCTCAGAGGAGGTCTCCAAGGTGGGAGAGATGACATCTCCACTAGGTCTGCAAACCAGATCCTGCGAGGCCACGCAGGGGCTATTAGAGTCACCAAGGCCCTCTCCTATTTGATGCGAGCAATGACTTGTGGAAGGAGAGCAAATGGAGGAAACAGGTTTGCCAACCTGAAATCCCAAGGAACCGCCATAGCATCTATCAGAACAGCCTGCAGATCTCTTGACCTTGAACCGTACCTTGGAAGCTTGGTGTTCTGATGGGACACCATCAGATCTAACACCAGCAACCCTCATTTGAGGACTAAGCAGGAAACCACCTCCGAATGGGGTTCCCACTCCCTGGGATGATAAGTCTGTCTGCTCAGAAAATCTGCTTCCCAGTTGTCTACTCCTGGAATGTGGATGGCAGATAGACAGCAATTGTGGGTCTCTGCCCACTGAAGAATCAGAGTTACCTCCTTCATGGTTAAGGAACTCTGAGTTCCTCCCTTGTGATTGATATAAGCCACATAGGTTATGTTTTCTGACTGGAACCTGATAAACTGGGCTGAGGACAACTGAGGCCAAGCCAATAGAGCATTGTAAATCGCCCTCAACTCCAAGATGTTAATGGGAAGAGCAGACCCTGAGTTTTCAACGAGTTCCAAACTGCTCCCCAGCCCAGCAGGCTGGTGTCTGTGGTTACGATCACCCAGGAAGGTCTCTGAAAGCATGTGCCCTGAGACAGGTGTTCCTGAGAAATCCACCATGGGAGAGAGTCCCTTGACGACTGATCTAACTCTATTCTCTGAGATAGATCCCATGGTCACCATTCCATTGTCTGAGCATACACAACTGGAGAGCTCTCAAATGGAATCAAGCAAAAGGAATGATGTCCATGGAAGCCACCATCAGACTGATTACCTCCATACATTGAGCCACTAAAGGATAAGCAGTAGTCTGAAGATAGTGGCAAGAGGAAATGATTTTGTTTTTCCTGACCTTTGTCAGAAAAATCTTCATCAATAGAGAATCTATTATGGTACTTGAAGAATAGGCAGCACTCTCGGTATTGTGAAAAAAATGGATGTTTAATCTGACAAGTATAAATCAATACAAAAACACACACAGGTATCTCTTTATCAGCTTCACCGCTACAACGCTGTGAGTTTGCAGCCCCGGCACCTTCAGCCCGGTGTTTGGAGGATTATCCCAGTTGGTTAGCCTTTAGCTACGCCTCCTTCCCTTCATGAATCTATTATGGTCCCTAAGAACACTACTCTTGTAGCAAGGGAAAGGAAACTTTTTTCCAGATTCACATTCCATCCGTGGGAACGAAAAAAGACAACAATATCTCTGTGGGAGATCTTGCTTTTTGAAAAGATGGCGCCTGTACCAATATGTCGTCCAGGTAGGGTGCCACAGCAATTCCACGAGAACGGATCACTGCCAAAAGGGCCCCCAGAACCTTTGAAAAAATTCTGGGAGCCGTGGCTAGACCAAATGGAAGGGCCACAAACTGGAAATATTCTTCCAGATAGGCAAATCTCAGGAAACTGTGATGTCCCTGTGAATAGGAACATGAAGATACGTATCCTGTAGGTCTATGGTTGTCATGAACTGACCCTCTTGTACTAAAGAAACAATGGAGTGTATAGTCTCCATCTTGAAAGATAGAATTTTTAGAAACTTGTTTAGACACTTCAAGTCTAGAATGGGACAGAAAGTTCCCTCTTTTTAAGGAACCACAAATATGTTGGAGTAGAACCCAAGACCCTGTTCCTGCATTGGAACTGTAACTATCACTCCCAGGGAGGAAAGATGTTGTATACATTTCAAGAACGCCTCTCTCTTTATTTGGTCTGCAGAAAATCTTGAGAGATGGAATCTGCCTCTGGGAGGAAAAGTCTTGAATTCCAATTTGTAACCCTGGGATATTATGTCCACAGTCCAGGGATCTGGGACATCTTGTATCCAGGCTTGAGAGAACTGAGAAAGTATGGCCCCCACCTGATCCGATCCCGGATCAGGGGTAAACCCTTCATGTTGATTTAGAATCAGCTGCAGGTTTCTTTGATTTTTCCCCTTGTTCAAAAAACTGATTGGCTTTCCAAGAAGACTTGGATTGTTCCTGCTTGGAAGAAGGGGAAGGCTTTCCTCTGTAGTTACGAAAGGAACAAAAATTACTCTGACGTCCTTTAGGCCTATTCTTCTTATCTTGAGGTAGAAAATACCTTTTTCCACCCGTAATATCAGAGATAATTTCTGCCAAACCGGGTCCAAACAAGGTGATGCCCTTGTAAGGAATCACCACAAGCTTGACTTTAGAGTAAATGTCCGCAGACCAGGATTTCAACCATAACGCCCTGCGGGCTAGGACAGCGAAACTAAAAGTTTTAGCTCCTAGTCTAACAACCTGTAAAATGGCATCTGCAATAAAGGAATTGGCCAATTTAAGAGCTTTAATCCTATTTTGAATTTTATCCAAGAAAGTCTCTATTTGAAGAGAATCAGACAAGGCATCAAACCAATAAGATGACGCACTAGTCACGGTGGCAATACACACCACAGGTTGCCATTGGAGACCTTGATGAACATAAATCTTTTTCAAATAAGCCTTCAGCTTCTTGTCCATCGGATCCTTAAAAGTCCAGCTATCCTCAATAAGAATAGTGGTTCTCTTAGCCAGAGGGGAAATGGCCCCTTCAACTTTGGGTACAGTATACCAAGGGTCTTGACAGGAAACATTTTCTTAAAAATGGGAGAGGGGGAAAAAGACACCCCTGGTTTCTCCCATTCCTGTTAGATAATCTCCCTAGCATGGTCCGGCACAGGAAAAACCTCCAAACTATTAAGTTTACTACATTTCTTAGGAGTGACAACAACAGGGGTATCGGAGTCATCTAAAGTAGCTAAAACCTCCTTTAACAATACACAAAGGTGTTCAAGCTTAAATATAAAGGATACCACCTCAGTCTCAGAAGACGGAATTTTACTGTCCAAATCTGAGATTTCACCCTCAGAAAGTCCCAATGTATCTTCCTCATCAGACTTATGAGAAAGGGCAACTTGGGAAGCAGAACTGAGGACAGACACCTGACTTTCTGAATTTATAGATTTCCTCTTGCGTTTTCCCTGTAATCTACGAATGGCAGCTAATGTCACAGATACCGATGAAGATACCTGGGCAGAAATTTCTGCTTTTAAATAAACTCCACTAGGAGTTATAGAGGAACCACAGCAGGGGTCAAGTCGGGCAGGAATGCATGGAGTTCCAGCACTATTTTTGCAGGAAGAACTAAGTTCCCTCTGGACAGAGAACAGAAATGCTTCAGTAAACACTACTGCTGCTGATGGGAGGAGCTAGAGGAAGTCTGGTTAGAGGGATAGTGAGATCCTCTAGTAATGGGCAGTAACATTTCCTACAATGCACTAAATGCAAGCCTGTCAGCGGTCCTGCTGTGTGATCCCTTGCACTGTGTGGAACACATTGTGGTTACATTTATGTGTGGCTTGCTCTGGGGTTATTTAGCTCCCTTCAGCAGAAATAGGACTATTGCACCTTAAATGGTGAGACTCTGTGACATAACCCAAGTGTATAGATAGACATATAAATACAGTGTGTGTATGTCTATATATATATATATATATATATATATATATAATACCCAGAAAAAATGCACTCTCAGGTCTTTCACAAACAAGTTACTTTTATTCCTGTAACGTTTTCGGAGGTCTTGCCTCCTTCATCAGCATAGTTAAAATACAATCAAATCAATATTTAAATAGTGACATACTCACTCAAAACCACTTCAAACAATTACACTCACTGGCGCCAAAACATCGGTGTTGGACCGCATACTGCGTTCCAATAGCACTATGTGCCGGAAGTTGTGCGCCACTGTACTTCCGGTTGTCAAATCCTAGCCCATAATCACTCGGCTTCAAAGAAAATTAACAAACTAACTATAAAAAAATAATGTGATGTGTTATATGTTCTAAGTACAATTAAATTTAAAGGTACTGTGCAAAACAAGTGTATATGTGCAGTGAATAATTAACATAACGGCCGCTCATTGTCATGGCAACGCAAAAACAATGTACCCCTGTCTTAATGCAGGGACAAAATACTAAATCTACCGATCTTCAAAAATGTATCACAGAGTATATCTATATCGGTATTGTGACCCGCTAAATCACATATACATCTATTATCTATAAATGCAAATAGAGGATAAGTTAATCTTGGGATCTGCTTCTTAGGGAAGCAAGATAATACGCTGCAATGTATAAGCCTCACTTTGTTACATTGTGTAGCAGACACAAGGCTACCCTACATCTTATTTTCTTATTTTCAATATTAAGTGTTGGAATTGAATTGTTTAACTGTGATGTACTGCCCTTAATGTGTGTATAACATTTATGTTCAAACCAAATGTTAGTGATTTCCCTGTTAACTCGGACTGATTAAATGCATGCCCCTCACTCAGTTGGGCTATAAAAAGGAAACACTCTCAACATGATACCCCCCTTTTTTTTTGTGTTCTTGGGGGAGAAAAAAGTGCATCATTATTATCCCTTTTTTCTAAGGGGGCTATACATTATAAGCATACTCTACTTCCATACTGAAGCTAACAACGCTCCCATTCTATCGCCACTCTGGATACCAATCACACAAAGTGTATGTGAACATACTACTAAGAAGATCCAAAAGAACATATAAAAACAATTGTTATAAAGGTCCTTCTACTCACTGCTATAGTCCCCCTAAGGGAGTGATTCAGCTCTAAAAGTCCAAAGTTCGCATATATAGATATTGAAAATAAGAAAATAAGATGTAGGGTAGCCTTGTGTCTGCTACACAGTGTAACAAAGTGAAGCTTATACATTGCAGCGTATTATCTTGCTTCCCTAAGAAGCAGATCCCAAGATTAACTTATCCTCTATTCGCATTTATAGATAATAGATGTATATGTGATTTAGCGGGTCACAATATCGATATAGATATACTCTGTGATACATTTTTGAAGATCGGTAGATTTAGTATTTTGTCCCTGCATTAAGACAGGGGTACATTGTTTTTGCGTTGCCATGACAATGAGCGGCCGTTATGTTAATTATTCACTGCACATATACACTTGTTTTGCACAGTACCTTTAAATTTAATTGTACTTAGAACATATAACACATCACATTATTTTTTTATAGTTAGTTTGTTAATTTTCTTTGAAGCCGAGTGATTATGGGCTAGGATTTGACAACCGGAAGTACAGTGGCGCACAAATTCCGGCACATAGTGCTATTGGAACGCAGTATGCGGTCCAACACCAATGTTTTGGCGCCAGTGAGTGTAATTGTTTGAAGTGGTTTTGAGTGAGTATGTCACTATTTAAATATTGATTTGATTGTATTTTAACTATGCTGATGAAGGAGGCAAGACCTCCGAAAACGTTACAGGAATAAAAGTAACTTGTTTGTGAAAGACCTGAGAGTGCATTTTTTCTGGGTATTATTCTTTACAAAGTTGCACCCAGGCAGTTTTCCTCTGTGGGCAAGATCCAGTGTTTTGGATACCTATATATATATATATATATATATATATATATATATATATATATATATATATATATATATATATATATATATATATATATATATATATATAACAATATTAATTTGAGAGGGGGTGGAAGTCTTGGTGAGTTCCCACACTTTTTTTTTGTAGGACTTGACTCCTGAACCGCAGGTCACTGCATGTGACACCATTGAGGCTTGGGACGTAGCAGAAGAAGGCTGAGGTATTATTTTAACAGCATCATCCTGAGAGACATTAGGCTCAAAAATGTTACCTTTATTTTGCAAGGTTTTCTAGACACATGAAGAAAAAAATTGCATAGGAGCTGCAATGTGTGTATCTAAACATAATAAGCATGAATTCAGGAGAGCAGGCTCTTGCTCCATATCCGACATGTTGTGAAACAGTAAATAAACTTGTACAGATAAGATTCAAAGATTTTAATATTTAATTAAAATAAGCCAAGGAAAAAATACACTTTAAATTTTATCCAAAATTAGGATCGATCCCCAACTAAAATTATGTGAGAAAAGTTAAGAAAAAACATTTAATAAAATAAACTTTCTAAAATACCTCTCAGGCAACCATACACCTCAATTACTGAGGTCCCTTACAGCTACCAATTAAGACTGAATCACCCAGAAATGGAGAAAAAAACTTTTCCTCAGAAACATTAGGAAGTAAAGCCGGTCATGTGACTGCAAGCCGAGCTCAAATTACTGCTGCGACACAGAGAGGCACTACTTCCTGGTACACTGAGTACCAGAAATAACCATTTTTTTTTCAAACCTGACAGTTTAAAATGTTGCATCGTTTTATTTTAAAGCAAAGGGGAAAAAAACAAGCTGCTGAAATAGAAAATTCAGCCTTACTTTCAGTTTAAACTTGTATTGTTTTATCAAGTAAATATATGTCAGAAAATAAAGCCTAATAAAAACATTTTACCCTTTCTGTTTAAAAGAGTTTAAATGTTAGTCTCACACATGCTACAGTGCTTGCTTCATGCCCCAGTGTAACCCATACAACATGATTATCTATGTCCCAATAAAAAAGCAGTGTTTTTAATTTGTTAAGTGCATGGTATTCCCAACTGGAAGCAAAAGCACTTACCAAGCACTTACCTGCTCTGTTGTCCGGCATGTAGACAGTTACAAGGTATGAGAGGACACAGTTCCTCACAGAGACCTTTGAAAGAACAGAGTAGCCAACTCTGGCTTTCTAAACTTGGGCAGCAATTGTTAGGAAAATGCAGCAAGTACCTCTTTACAAGTTCCTAACTGGTTTAAAGCCACCACTACCCGACTGCAAGGAATGATGTGGAATATGGCTATACCCCAAAACTTGCTTGTAGATGAAATCAAAATTTTTCTTCAGACACCTAAACTTCACCTCCTCCATGCACCGCAGGCAAAGAGAATGACTGGGGGTTGTGGGTAAGGGAGTGATACTTAACAGTTTAACTGTGGTGCTCTTTGCCTCCTCCTGCTGGCCAGGAGTGATATTCCCAACAGTAATTACTCAAGCCGTGGACTCACCATATCTTAGGAAAGAAAATATAAAAGTGTTAGTGGCAACTTGCGCAGGAAGAGCAAGTAACTTGTCATGCACATGTACTGCACATCATTTTAAAAAAAAGTTGCTCACTGGCATCAAAATATTCACTCAATGGGGCATATTTATCAAGGTCCATACGGAGTGAGCAACTATTTTTAAAAATGATGTGCAGTACATGTGCATGACAAGTTACTTGCTCTTCCTGCGCAAGTTGCCAATAACACTTTTATATTTTCTTTCCTAAGATATGGTGAGTCCATGGCTTGAGTTTCTAAAGACCGCTGCTCCATAACTTCTCCGCCTGCTCTGAGGCCGTGGACAGAAATCAACCCGATCGAATACGATCAGGTTGATTGACATCCCCCAAATCTCACAAGAACTGCTGGTGCAATGATAAATGCCAACAGCGTATGCTACTTCGTATCATGTCCGCTCGCACATTGATAAATATTCCCCAATGTGTAATTTGTACAATGCTTTTCAAGTAATAATTATAGTTTGATTTTCAACATTTAGTAAATTCCTGAGTGGAAGATTATAAGATAACAAAATAGGAGGCACATTAATTGTAAAAGCAAAAATGTCAGTATAACAATATATCTGCTTGCACTATCTATTTATTTACATCACATAGGTATACAGTTGTACAAAGTCTTAAGATTTACCAAGAGTTTAAAATAATTTTCCTAGGTGAAAAATCTCTAGAAGGTCTTAGTTATCCTATAGAGCTGAAAAACGTTTTAGATTATATCTTCAAGCTGGCTTGTTGTTTCATTTCCAAGTTCATTAAACATTTCTATGGTTTAAAGGAGTAGCATAGCTTATTGATTGTAGTGAGGCTTTATAATGTATATGGTCTCTTGCAGCATAGTGTGATTTTAATAACCTCTATAAGAAGGAGATTGACTTTTTATATTGTGTATTCACATTTTTTTAATAAAAGGTTTTGGATTTTGATAAAAAGAGCGCTGAATTCCCTATCTGTACACATTGTGAAAACATGAGAAGTTTGGTTTCTCAACCTCTTCTTTTTTTCTGTGTTGAATATCCTATAGTGCTGATTCAATAAGCTTAGAAAGTTGATTCACGTAAAACTAATTCTGCTCTACTGGATAATGTGGGATTTGGAGAGATATTTGTGGTGAATTCTAAGGGAATGACATGAGAAAGGGCATTATATTAAAAGACCCAGACGTCTATTTTTTTTTCTGCTGCACATATTTTTGAATAATTTAATGACAGACTTTACTAGGTAATCATTTTTTAATAAAAAATAAAATATTTGGCAGGGTTATTTAGTTAGCCTGCATATTATATATTTACCTTCATATCCAAAACGTCCAGAGAATGAGTTGTACCATTCTTCCCATACTGCAGAGTTCTCTACTATCTATGAGAGATAAAAACAATATGTATAATATAAGATGGGCAGGATAGTGCATGTATTACAAGATAAAAGTAAAAAGTTAGTGCGTGAGATAAACCCGATTAGCTCTAACTTCAGGACTTCGGATATTGTAACCACATTAATTTCTTCTCCTTACAGACTTCAATGGAGCGTGCTGTTAAAAAAATAATGGTGAGCAGCGTGGTTTACCGTGGGTCCCCTCTATCTTTATGGATGCAACACAGCTTTCTGCAGCACAAGCGTTTTGTGGTCTTTGCCGGTCTTACAGGTGGTGGTTGGTTGTTGAAGCGGTCGTGAGTATATTTGGAGGATCGCATGAGTGATCAGTACAGGGGCTTGAAGTATAGTGTTGTGCGTGTCATATGCCTCACTTGATTATCGGATACTCGCCCCTCACAGGAACTGTTACCCTTTATTGAACATTTTTGAGCACGTCCGCCACACCTCCCCACCCTTACAGATATATCACAGTTTGGTTGCTGTTTTGTTGCTGTACCTTACACCTGCGAGCTCACCTAAGCCTTTGGATGTATGTTCTTCATTAATATTCATCATCATCCATACCTTATTTGTTTGATTCATCCTGTTTTTCCTCATCACTCATAACCATGAACAGTTCAGAGTAACTTTTATCATTTGTTGTCATTCTATTCATCTTCATCATCAGTCATTTACCATGGAACTTTAATTTGTTATTTCATTTGCCGGCTTAGGTTTAGCCTTGAGTGTCAAGTGGGGCCCATGTGTATTGTTTGTTTATCTGTTTGTCCTTTGTGTGTATATGTGGGGGTGTTGATACGTGGTTTATTGCTGCTATATCTCTTTTTTACTGTATTTAAGTCATTATAGCACTTTACCATGCATTGTTTGATCATTTAAATATGTAATAAATTTCACTATTTTTTTATTTATTTGAGTATTTGAATTGAGTTTCTATTAGTGCTTAGTCTTATATCCTGGTCTTTGAACTACATCTTATCACGGTGCAGTTCTATCTTCCTGTATATGTTTTGTGTGTAATTTATAAGTAAAACTTATTCCCCTCGTATTCTTGGATTATAAGTGATACTTCCTCCTACCCTTAAGAGCCACCTCAATTACCTTCCGATCCGGAAAGGTCCAGGATATGACGTATCGCGTAATTTCCGTTATCGGAACTGTTCTATTATCTAAATTATCGTGCAAGTGATTGTCGTGACTTAATGTGGCACACCACTATTGAGAGTGTACACTAACATAGCTCTGCACATGGATATTGTGAGCACAATCCATTCTTACCCACTATCGTGTTAAACATATTACTCACTAGTGTACACACCCTGGTCATGACGTCCTACGTCACTTCCGGTCTCTCGTGAAAGATGTATTCTACTGTATATAGTTAACCCCATCAACTCCGAGATGCTCACCAATGTTTTCATGTATTGTGCTTACTAAGATAGGTATGAGCATGTCTCAGTAGATCTCTCCCTCTAAGCACCAGATATAGGTGACTAATATCAAATCTCACCTCTAGGTTCAAAGTGTTTTATGAATACTCTAATATCTCAACACCCTCGCACATTTGTTGAATTAACCCACAATGTCAAGTGCTGTCCTAGCAGCACAATACATACCCAGTGCACACAAAAGAAATAAAATATATATACACAACTAGCTACATGGTAGCAAAGTGGTAGATTGGACTATCTATAATATCTCATTTACCTAAGTCAACACTATATAGGTTACTAGAGAGCAATGTGGTATATCATATATCTGAATTACATAGCACATCTATGTCAATTCCATATACTAATGCTCACTAGCCCCTATACTGGGGTAATATGGCAATATACGTCATAAATATCAAATATATCACAAGAACCCCAGGACATCTCAGAGATCAAAAACAAGCAAGGGTGCAAAGGGGGGTTGGCAGGCCCCCATACATCGCCCCCTCATGTTATGATAGGGCTAGGAGTGTGGTCCCACATTGATGTCAGCCATGGTGCTAGGAGCAGTCCTCAGTTCTTTCAATTGAGGTGTCCATTCCTTATGGAAACCACTGATGGAGGGTACCCTACCCTTATATTCAACCTTGATGTAAAAAGGTTTATGGAGCAAGATAGTATAACGGGTGACCAGGTGGTACCTGTTTCATGCCCACAGACTGCACAGACCCCTACCGGGGCCTGTCCCTGCATCTTAAAAGAGATCTGTGAGATAGGACCTCCCCATCCGCATGGCGTGGCCCCCATCTCCCTCTCTGCGTGACACTATAGGTCCCGCGCATGCACCCCAGGTATGTGGCTCCTACCTAAATCAAGGATTTGAAATCTATTTTGCTCTTTCCCCTCTCTTTTGCTCTTTCTCCTCTATTTTGCTCTCTCCACCCTCTTTTTTGCTCTTTCCCCTCTCTTTTGCTCTCTCTTACCCTCTCTTTAGCTCTTTCCCATCTATTTTGCTCTCTCCCCCTCTCTTTCTATCTCCTTCCCCTTTCTCTCTCTCTCTCCCATGTCTGCTCACGCCCACTTCTGCCCACCGTCACCATGCCGTAGCAGATCAGGTAGACTCTAAGGCCAGGTGTGTTTGTCCTCATGCTGTCTCTACTGCACATGACAGCTTCGGACAAACACACTTGGCCTTTTATATTATAGGATATATATATATATATATATATATATATATATTTTATTAGAAAGTATATATATGAGTGTTACACTTTATGTGACTGTATTTATGTTGTGTTTGGTGCACATTTTTCTTTTTAAACATTACACTTTACGCAAGGTCTTCACTTGCGCTAATGAGAAGTATGTTTGTGCTTGAGCGTAATAATTTACTTTCAACTTGTAATAAACACGCAAGTAAGCATGTCAGTGATATTGCTTATAGTGACTCGCCCTAACTTTAGTGCACCACTTGTAATATAGCCCAATGTGTTTCAATTATTTTAATCTTATTCTTTTAAGAGCAATAGAGGGACATTGTTAAAAACATCTATTATGCATATGAAAGAGCAACATTAATATAAAGACAGTCAGGCAGATAGATAGACTGATAGAGCTATATTCTTACTTTTACTTAATAAAAACTGAAATACATTTTGAAACATATTCTTTTAAATAAATTAAATAAACAAGATTAACATGTCATTTTAGTTGAAAAACATAGCATGTTATGTGTAAGGTTTTAGCATTATCATTTCATTGCAACAAATATATGTTTATGAGTATTTACCCCCCACAATAGCACCAGACAATTACTTTATAGAAGGAGCAAATGTTACTAATATATTTTTTCAGTGGCCAATCTATCATTACGGCTGGTGTTACCTGCAAACAAAAATGTCTCAATGGGCCTGGAGTGACCGATAATGCCAATACATCTTCCCATGTTTCCTGAGGCAGCCATGTTGGTGCACTGATATTAGTGCCAATTTCATTCCATTTATTCATCAATTTATCAAGAACAAAGCTTCCTGTAAATGTAGGATGTTACGAAATTAAAGAACTTAGAGGCTCATTGAAATCTGTTTGAGTTCTGGATTCACTGTCACATGCTAATTGTAATGTGTCATATGCAAAAAAAAACAAACTAATACATTGCCCTTATAGGCATTCTCACATTTCAATTTACAAAAAATAAGGACAGGAGCTTCAAAATTATTTTGCATACAGTTAGTTGTTTAATGGTGCTGCAATCACTGCATGGATCTGCTCCTGTATTTAACAGCTTTAACACACACCTGTTTATTAATGCCCATAAGCAATATAACATGATGCTATATATAAACCATGGCTAATTACATACAGAGTTAACATAAGTATATAAACTGCAGTAAACACAAATTGTTCTTAATAAACACAGTTCCAACAGATGCTGTGGTTAGTTATTAGTGACAATCGAGTATTTTGATAGCAATAACATTCTATACTAATGAAAAAAAAAGCTACAAAATATGATGTAATGGATAAAAATAGTGCTGAATTGCTCCCATGTAAAGTAGATTCATGCAGTGTAACCTGGTTTCACAATGGCCGCACTAATGATTAGAGGGAGATGCATGAAATTTATTTAGTGTCCCTTTAAATATAGAAATATGCAGGACCTTGAGAAAGGCATTTGCATATACATGCATGCAGACAGAACACCTGCTGTAGTTCAGATAAACTCATGGAAATCCCTGATCACATGATTACTGTTGTTTTAAAGATAAGTTTAAAAGTTCAGAAAAAAAAATGTGAGGTTTAATCTTAGTAATAAAGGTATTTCCAGTAAAACATTGGTTTTACTGGAAATTTAGTGCTTGGGAGTGACAGAGGGATTTTATTTTTATTTTTATCAAAAGAGAGTATATTACACCAAAACAGGTATTAATCATGAAGTGGGGAAATTATTTGGTCAACCTGACATTAAAAAAAAGTAATTAGAGTGCTCTTGTTCAAAGTAGATGGGATTAATAATAAAGGTGGTGTCATATGCTTTATCTGAATCATGAAAGTTTAATTTTGACTAGACTATCCCTTTAACTATAGGGCTATTTCCTTCCACAACGTAATTGTAGTGCCTTTGGTTTATATAAATTGTTGTTCAAAACCACTTGAAAACCCAATTTTTTTAATTGGATTGGAATGACCTAGTATTTTAAAACCCTGTTTTCTCTTGATAAAAACTTCAAACATGGGGGCGGAGCCGGCCGAGGATCGTAATGGCCGCATGATTCTTAGCTCCGGTTAGAGGAGCTCTTTCCACGGCATTATCAGGGGTTATACCGGTAACTACAGAGCCGAGAACAACACCCTAATACCTGGCGAAACCTAGAAATACCGATATAAAAACTTTTGAGGCTGCACAGAGGAGACTGGAAACTGCACCACACTCCGGAGCATGTCAGGCCTAAGTGCGCACCACGTTAAAACAACAAGCCGACGCTCACACCATCACTATCAGGGGTAAGAATGCAGCATTCAATTTCACACACACATGACTTATAACTACCCTTCTTGTGAAAATAAACGGAGGCTTAGCCGGAATCACATGTGACTGTTTGAGAAACAGCATGACATAATATTAGCTAATGGAGCCTGTTTAGGCCCTCTCCGGACTGTTAATTATAAACCCCTGGGGCCGAAGCACTAAGACCCCCACAACTCTAGCCTTATTGAAACCACGCAACACAGCGTTTGGAGGTATCCCACTACTGATAAAAACTCAGCTTTGAAAATGTGAACAGTATCTAACACGCACCGCATTAAGCAGCTGAAAACGACATTGATCTGCTGAGGTACATAAGCCTGAAAGTTACCAAACTAAACCCCGAAAACGGTGCCTAGGCAGATAAATACAGATTGGTCACACTTCTACTGTCAGGACACTGTTTTACAACGCTGTTAAAAAGAACTATTGCTTTTTTATTTTCTCTATTACATCCTCACCTTGTGCTGTGATAGCACCTGTCACCATATCTAAGCAAAGTGTGCAAACTGATCATTAACAGCACTGACTTTTTAATGCCAGAAATGGCGTCTAGACGCACACCCAGGCCAGACAAAAATACTAAGGGCCTAACAACTCCCAATACTAAAATGGATAACTTCTTTAAAGTCATGGAATCCTCCATGTCTGCTACAGCTGAGCAACCAGATTCTGAACAGATCACTGCGGAGATGGATTCTCCTGCTCTTCTCACTATAGCTGATATACAGAATCTGCCGACTAAAGCAGACTTTGCCTCCTTTTTTACCCAAGTTGGGAAACTCATTAAAGATGGACTATCTGAAGTTAGGAAAGATCTCTCAGACTTGGGGGAAAGAGTTATGCAGGCAGAGGAGGATCTGGAACAATTTTCTAATACTACAGAACTTCAAAACCGTACTCTCCAAGTGCACGACGATATGATACTACAACTCCAAAACCAAGTCGAGGATCTAGACAACAGAGGGAGACGACAGAATCTAAGAATAAGAGGTGTTTCAGAGAAAGTTTCAACATCCCAAATCCAACAACACCTACAGCAACTGTTTCAACACATCCTACAAGAGGATATACCAGCTATCCCCTTAGACAGGGCCCATCGAGCCCTACGTCCAAAACCATCAGAAGATAAGCCTCCCAGAGACATAATTCTGCGATTTCAAAACTTCAAGGATAAGGAGAAGGTGATGACAGCCTCACGGAAAACACGTCGAATTTTGTTTGAAGGAGATGAAATACAGATATATGCAGACTTAAGTAACATTACGCTCTCCAAGCGCAGGGAGGCAAGGTACCTCACAATACATCTCCAGGACTTAAAAATACCCTATAGATGGGGCTTCCCTTTCTGCATTAAAGTGCTACACAACTCCCAGATCGTCACATATAGCCACCCAGATGATCTAGAGCAATTCTGCAGCAGTTTAAAGATCCCACTCCCATCTATTAGCTCATCTGAACTTTCTTCAAGACCAGGAGATAATACCCTATTCCCGGCACCAAAACAACAAAGACTTGCCTGGACGAAAGTTACCAAGAAAACTAATAAAGGGAACCAGAAAGCAAGCCAGCAAGATGGTGAAACAACCTGAAAATAAAGATTTTAAGGCACTGGTCCGCCTCATACTTGCCGATTATCCAATATAATCCGATGACAAGACTCTAGAACTTTCTAGTAACCAATACAGAAAATGTTTTGTATTTATATACAACTGTATTATTATCATAGAATAGATTACAGCTAGCATACCAAATACCAGCCTCCCCTCCAGATAATCCCCACTACTTAGTATTTAAAACCTCAGATGGAAATGCTCCGTCATAGTAATTCTCTTTATTTACTATGACCCCCCCATCTAGTACGAGATACTGTTTTAAGTATTGTTGTTTTGTTATGTTAGTGTTAATGCATTATATGTTTTACTTGTTTTACTTATTCTCTCTATTTTTTCCAGCGGATCCTTACACTAGAGGAAATCGCTGTTCCCTATGCATCCTCCCTTTTCCTTCTTCCCCCTTTTCTGACAGAGACGCAGCGGTAAGACATTTGCAGCGAACTTTCATACTCAGGTATTGTGACCCGCATCACATAAACAATCACACTCAAACAGACACCCCTTCCAATTCATATGCAGCTACTGATAGGCACTGCAAACAACACTACATAAACACTTTTCTTCAAAGCACATATGGCAGTCCCTGATATGTTATTAATCTCCCAAAATGTTAAAGGCCTAAATTCACCCACTAAAAAATCTATTGCCCTTAATTGGTTTCATAAACACAAAGGAGAGGTGATCTTCCTACAAGAGACACACTTTTGCAAACATTTGACACCGAAATGTTCCTCTAAACAATTCCCAACGGGTTTTTTTAATTCAGCACCCACCAAGCGGAATGGAGTAGGCATTCTATTTAGACACGATATCCCCTTCCAGCTCACTCAGCAATACACAGACAATGAGGGACGTTTTTTGATCTTAGTAGGTACCATATACAACCACCCAACCACATTTGCGACTTACTATGCGCCAAATACTGGCCAGGCCCTCTTTTTCAAAAAACTGATTAGAAACTTATTAGACGTAGCACAGGGGGTACTAATCCTGGGGGGTGACAGCAATGTAGCTATGGAACCATCATTAGATTGCTCCAACAAAAGGAGCTCAATGCCCAAAAGCTCCCTCGGTGCCATTTCTAGGGCCCTGCGCAGTGCAACACTATTAGATGCGTGGAGAATCCAACACCCCGAACAAAGGACATATAGCTTTTATTCAAACCCTCAAAAGTCATATTCCAGAATAGACCACATATTTATAGACCAGAGGAGCCTGCCTTTAGTGAAACAATCGGAAATTCTGCCGACCCCATGGTCTGACCATTCGATGATAACACTATCCTTGACCCTACCAAATAAACCCCTAGCTGACCCTCATTGGCGACTAGACGAAACGCTTCTACTGCAGCCACCAATTAAAGAAAAAATTACGTGCACGCTCAAAGACTATTTCTTACATAACACTACCCCAGACACATCCCCCGCCCTCATATGGGAAGCACATAAAGCAGTTGTGAGAGGGGAATTCCTAAAGCAGAAATCTATTGCAAAGAAAAACTATAATGGAAAATATAACACATTAGTTCATCAACTCCGAGACATTGAGCGGTTGCATATGCTAGCCCCAGCCAATGAACAACACATAACCCAATTGACTAAGACTAGAAGGGAATTGAATGACCTACTCAATAAAGAGGCACAACGGAAGGCTATCTACTTAAACAAACTTTACTTTGTAGAAGGTAATAAGGCGGGTCCCTTACTGGCCAGAGCCCTTAGAAATCGTACAAATAACCGATTTATTCGTAAATTGTCCCGGCCAACCGCACAAGGGGAATATACCCACGACAGCAGAGAAATTGCAAATGGGTTTAGAGACTATTACAAAAAACTCTATAATATCCCTGCAACCACACACTCCACAGACAATGAGGCAATAGACTCTTATATTCTAGGGGCTAATATCCCAACTCTACCTAACCACACTTCAAAACAATTAGAGGACCCCATATCCTTACAAGAAGTCATAGCAGCTATAAACGGAGCACCAATGCGTAAGAGCCCTGGCCCTGATGGCCTATCGGCCTCATATTACAAGCAGTTCCAATCCATCCTAGCACCCCACCTCACTAATCTGTTTAACTCCCTTGATAAAGAGGGACAACTCTCCCCCAATCTATTAGAAGCACACATATCGATAATCCCCAAAGCAGGAAAACCTCCCACGGAACCAAGTAGTTACCGCCCTATATCCCTATTAAATGGGGATATAAAAATATATGCCAAAATACTAGCAAACCGGATTAGCAAGGTACTTCCAACTCTAGTGCATGTAGACCAAGCCGGCTTTGTTCCGCTCAGGGAGGCCAGGGACAACACAATTAGGGTTCTCCATTTAATGGAATTTGTAAAATCAAAACATATCCCTGCTGTCCTGGTCTCCACTGATGCGGAAAAGGCCTTTGATAGACTGAACTGGCCCTTCCTACTCAGCACACTTAAACATTTTGGTTTCGGGGACCTAATGATCAAACGAATATTTCACCTATATAATAATCCCTCAGCAAAAGTCCGCGCAAATGGGGTACTATCTCATAGCTTTCATATTAACAACGGGACCAGGCAGGGTTGCCCACTCTCACCCATACTCTTTGTCCTCACGATGGAGATCCTAGCCTGTCATGTTAGAAAAAACCCAGACAGGATATAAAGTGTAAAGGATATACAACTAGAAAATTGGAAGAAATTGGAATAAAATAAGAAAGGGCACAAGTAAATTAAGAGAGGCAAGGGCTTAATATACCCTGTGTTCTTTATATATGACTTTCTGGTTGTTAGATCAACCAACACTTCTTAGAATGAATGGGAAAGTAATGTTCCAATTCTGATGTCAACTCACACACAATTGATTATTGAATTGTATTGTTTCTATATTTCATAAAGCTTACTTTATTAATGATTACTTCTATACATTACATGTATACATCAGGCATCAGAATGAGGTCATTTAAAAATGTTTAATACACACTTGTATATTACAATATAACTTCATCTACATGCATACAAATATAAAAATATACATCCACTTAAAAGTTAGAGAGAACAGGCTACCAACATAATTCATGTTTTATATGTTTAAATGTTTCTTAAATGTTTGTCAAAAATGCTGGTGTTTTACCAGGATTGCTTGGCATTGTGTTTAAGGAGGGTTTTACATACCTTGGGTTCATGACTGGTTCACAGAATCTTTTATTATTCACAAGGACATAATAATGCTGAGCTTGCTTAAAGGGACACTCAATCAAAATTAAACTTTATTATTCAGATAGAGCATGCTATCTTAAACAACTTTCCAATGTACTTCAATTAACAAAATGGCACAGTATATTTATATTTAAACTTTTTGAGTCACCAACTCCTACTGAGCATGTGCAAGAATATGTGTGTATGCATTTGTGAATGGCTGATGACTGTCACATGGTACATATATGCATTTGTGATTGGCTGATGGCTGTCACATGGTACAGGGGGATAGTAAAAACACATAACTTTTAAAAATGTCAGAAAAAAGCTACTACTCATTTGAAGTTTAGACTAAGTGCTATTGCATTGTCTTGTTATATTGCATTTGTTGATTATGAAATCTACTGTGTTGACTGGTCCTTTAACTTTAAAATGTGGCAAAATTGTGAGTGATTCAAGGAAAAACGAGTTTGATCCACGCCAGAGGAAATTTAAAACAAATTCTTTATTCCATCATTTAAAAACACACCGTGGGGGTTATAAGCAGCACAAAGAGTGAGCGCAGCACCTGGCTTACGCATTTCGGCATAAGAGCCGTAGTCATAGCCTATGGTGCTGTGTTCTACTCTTCACTTTTAAGAACATGGAAATTGTGAGTGCACAGTGAAAAAATGCAAAGGAGGGAGCAATACCAAATAACACCACTGCACTCATATGAAGTGTTTCACAGCCAAATAGCACTTAATCTTATTTCTTTTAAATTCTTAAAGGGACTGTAAGGTCAATATTAAACATTCATGAATCAGGTAGAGCATGCAATTTTAAACAACTTCCCAATGTACTTTTATACTTTGCTTTGATATTTTGTTATCCTTTGTTGATGCGTAAACCTATGTAGGCTGATATGAGCTTAGGAGTGTGCACATATCTTTAGCAGTCTATGGCAGCAGTATTTGCAGCATTGTATAACACTGCATAAACAATGCTGCCAACACTGCTGTCAGATGGCTAAAAGACACGTGCATGCTCCTGAGCTCCCCTAGGATTACTCTTTAACAAAGGATGTGAAGAGAACTAAGCAAAATTGGTAATATAAGTGAATTGGAAAGTTGTTTAAAATTCTATACTATATCCAACCCATATAAGTATAATTTTGACATTAACAAAACGTTTTATAATTGAGTGCCTGGTTTTATTTATGTTTCACTGGCAGCGGGATAAAATCAATTTCCATGTCAACCAAAAATGGTTAAATATCTATATCATTCATGCCCCTAAACAATTTTACATTTTCAATAGACAGCAATATATCTTTTCTTTTTTATATACATTTCAAAACATGTTCATGTGTGTAGTCTAATGCAAAATCAAAAGGGCAATTGTCTGTTAGATTAATCTAACCTGTAAAATCCTTTGATCCTCATAATAAATAATGTAACATTATTATGACTTTTTTACTGTTCATAATTCTAACAATATAGGGCTAGATTAGAAGTGGAGTGCTAATTTAACGTGCACACGTAAACAGGCAATTTTACCTGTTTACGGGCGCTCGTTAAATAACCAGTCTTTATGAGTGAAAAATATGAGCATTTTTTTTTTTTTTTTTTTAAATAACTGCACAAAACAATTATAAGGGGTTAAAGTGAGGAGATGTGGTTTTTGGAAAAAACGGTCTATGGGGACTGTGATATCACTGTAAATATATATATAAATATATATGAATATACACATACATATTTATGTGCTAATATGTGTATATACACATATAAACACATACATATATATGTAAATATTCATATAATATATATTTTTAATATGCTGCCCAACACCGAACGACTTACCTCTTTCGCTGCGCTAGTTTCTGTGCCATTTGTATCTGCATCAGAACTTGGCTCCCATTAGAGCCTATGGGAGCATTCACATTGCGCTCAACTTGTAATACCAGTACACATTTGCGTGCGCTAGTATTACTGTGTGGAGCACAAATATCGTGCTGACAAAAGCGCAAATGTGTGCTCCGCTCGTAATCTGGCCCATATATACAGTGAAATCACAGTCCCCATAGACCGCAATGTACAAGAACTTTTCAGTCCCATTTTTTTTTTCTAACACCCCCACATCCCCTCACTTTAACCCATTATAACTGCTTTGTGCATTTATTTATTTAAAAAAAAAGATGCTCATATTTTTCTTTTTTTTTTTAAATGAACTGTCCACTTTATTTTGGGTGGAATTGAGTAACACTTTTTTTCATTAACCTGAAATCTGATCATTAATTATGAATGCTAGTGCAAAGTGCTACCACAAGCTTACGGTAGCATAAACCAGCCACTCGTAATAGCTGGGTTTTTAATGTTCGCCTTTAAATGGGAAAATCTGCTGTTTACGTGCGCATGTTAAATTAGCACTCCACTTGTAATCTAGCTCAATGTATATAATATATTCTAAACTACAGATCAAACATGTCTGCCAAATTTTATACTAAATATATATTTACCATTACCTTGAGCAAAAAAATCAAACTCTTTGTCCGTGAAAGCATTTTCGTTTTCCTGTTGCTGCATACAAAAGAAAAACAAAGCACAGGCCTGAACACTGTGTTCTGGAAGCAAGCTCCTGAAATAAGCAAAAAAATATTGATCTTGAATCTATTTGCTCTAAATCATTTTAGCTTGAACTTTGTAAATACACCTATTCTTATATTTATTTATTTTCATTATAGTCTAGCTCTTAAGTAATCCATGGAGTGCAACCTTTAACAATCTATTTATTAAATGGTGTACAGTACTGTTAATATGGTTGATGCAGAAAAAAACATTAAAATAATACAATTTAGGTTGATTTCACTACTATAGCTGTAACTACTGCCAAAAAGCTCATGGGTGGACAATACTATTAAACTATTATTGGGTAGATTTATCATACCCTGGGTGGTCATAATTCACTATTGCGAATCATGTCCACTCTGCATCGCTAAATGCCGACAGCATACGCTGTCGGCATTTAACATTGCACAAGCAGTTCTGGTGAACTGCTTGTGCAATGCCGCCCTCTGCACATTTGTGGCCAAGCAGCCGCTAGCAGGGGGTGTCAATCAACCTTATCGTATAATGAAGGCTCAATTGGAAACAGCAGCATTAGGAATCATTCAGCCCTTAAAAAATCAGCCCCTAAGTGTTCAAAAATTATTCAGATTGCTAAATTTCAAAAGCGATTGGAGAAAGATCTCTATATTTCCCTATTTATCTTTTTTACCTGACTTCCAAAAGAGTTTCATGTTATTGTTTTGAATTTTTACAGAACCAGGTGGACTGCATCACATTTATCAAGCAGTAGTTTACACATAAAGCAAGAATGACCCATCATTTCTTTATATGCTCATTAATATGTTACAGAAAATATAAAGCAGAAAAAAGAGTTTTTCATTTTTTTGGTAGAGAAATACATATGTGATGTAAATGTTAATAGCTTAAAGCAGCAGGAGGTTTTCAGCCTGATCAAAAACCCACCGGTGTGGAGAGAACTAGTCATGTGCAACGGCAGATCTTAATGTGTTCCACTTTCACAAGAATAAATCCGGTTCCAAAAATTGCCGAAAAGTGTCTTGCAGCTGCCATCTTCAGGATTTGTTTAGTGCCAAAAAGCACAAATGCACATGCCTGGAGAGAACTGAAACTTTTTGTGCTTTGTTTTTGTGCACAAGTTTCTTCTTCACACCTAAAACCCTGCATCGCAAGATAAACAGATCTATTGTCTTTCTAAAAACCCTTTGCGGGACCTTGAAGTACTAACAAGACTTCTTAGATAATATCACCAGAGCAGAGAGCTTAAGATCATGGGGCCCTTAAACTCTAACAAACAAAGATGATGATACTGTATGTAAAACATCACTACCTTAAGTCAAGAGATGTGGCAATCAGAAACTGTAAAAATGTCTCTCAGAACTTAATCCTGTTGGCAGGATTGATAAATCATCCTCATATTTCTCTATCAGAAAGAAGAACTAGTGCAAGAGCAAGGGGTATTGTAGCTTGTGAGTCTCAAAACAACACCAGTAGTATGTGCATAACATTTTAAAAACTTTACTATTTACTTATACAATCAAATTTACCTCTTTTTCTTGATCTCCTTGATTGTATGTTGGCCTCTTTCAGAGGCTAATAAAGCAGCCTCAAAATGTGTGTAGCCGTGTTATACAAGCAACCTATAGAGGGAGCTTTATCTGTAGTGGGCAGTGCTTAGAGATGACACACACAGTTCTGCCTCTAAACAAAACACCTCGCTATTAAAAATGTCGCCCTCTAAATTGTGTCCACCCACATTTTCTTCCTTATCAGTAGCCACCTAGCTAATCCCCTTAACAAATAAATAACTTCTTAACTTACCAAAAATAAAAAAATCCCTAACTAAAAATAAATATGACATAATTATCCTACTATTTGGAAGCTGCCTCAACTTTTGAGAAGCTTAGACGTGATGGCTACCATACCATTACTCATGACAACAGGGCTTTGTAGCTATTAGTATAGGGTTGCATAAGATTTAGTCCTATATTTTGAATTACCAACACTAACTCTAAGTTGCAACCATTTATAAGCAGTTTATTTTTTTATATTTCACAAGACACTTTTAGCATTAAATATTTTTTGTTTTTTATACTTTGCAGTTTTAAAAGGTCAAAAGCTCTGGGAAAAGAGATAGCATACAGCAAGTACAAAATAAATCAGGCTGCATATATATTGGAAAATAAATGAAAAATTATAGTTGGAGCACATGCATCAACTCTACTTGTCATTTTTAATATGGCATCAACATTCTAAATGTAATCATTTTTATTCTTCCCTAACTATATGCAGCTAGAGTTTTCTATCCTGCAAAGCCCATTTCAACTGAAGAACGAAATAACTACTTTTTAGTAAGATGACACATTTCTTTTTGAACGTTTTATGCACATTTTTACCATGCATACTACTCAGTAAACTTTAAGTTAATGAGTAATCCTTATGAATTTCCATGCTTGAAATTACTGTGATAAGTAGTCTGCAGTTTCATCAACTGACATCTTTTATAGGCAATATAAAATGATTGTACACATTAAAGAAAACAACAAATTGGTTGTAAAATGATTCCCATTTAACATGAGAGCTAACTATAATAATTGCTGATGTAGTACTAATGGTGGACAATGTATATTCCAAGAGAAAGTAGACAGCATGTTCCTATTAGTTTTCATAGTCAATATTAGATCAAGGAATGAGGCATTTCTGAGCAGAACATAATATGATACATCAAAATAAAAATCACTATGGGATGCTATGTTTACACAGTCTTCATTCTGTGACAGATGTGCTACAGTATAATTATTTAGCTCCTGTTTATGAACTTTTCTTGCAAGTACACACTTAATAAAACACTGTAACGCCTAACATGGTTTGCAGAACTTGCTTAAGATATATATATATAAAAGAACTGAAATGCTATTTATTTTATTGGGGTCAATTTATTAAGCTCCGTACGGCTCCTTATAGCTCGCCGGAAATAGAAGTTATGAACCAGCAGTCTAAAGACCACAGCTCCATAACCTGTCCGCCTGCTCTGAGGTTGCGGACAGAAATCAACAAGATCGAATACGATTGGGTTGATTGACACCCCCTGATAGCGGGCCAAGTACCCCTCACCGGAAACAGGAGTTAAGAAGCAGCAGTCTTAAAACAGCAATCCGCCCAATTGCATACTTTGATTGACACCCCCTGTGCCATGGATACTGGGCTGCAGGGGCTGAAAACTTGCCCCCCTATAGACTTCACCCCAGCTGTTCCTCTGGAGTTTTGGGCTCCTTAGAGCAACCGCGATCCCCCCAGACCTTCTGTTCCCATTGTTGTATGTATTAAATGTCTTCTTGGAAGAGCTGGTCGCCAACCACCACTTTCCCCTTCGGCCGTCCGGGCCCCTGGAACTACCGGTCGGCCACATCAGCCAGGATGGCCGGTGCTTTTTGACCTAGGTCGCTCCAGTGACCCTTTGTCCCAGAGCTCTGCTCTTTTGGGGTTTGCTGCCTCTTAGAATGGCCCAGAGGTGAGGTGATTGCCGGAAGAGAGCTCCCTTGGGAACCAGGGGGTCCGGTTCCCCCTATAACCCCTATTCTCCCTGGACTTCCAGGTGGACGTTTAAACCAGCCTAACTCCGGTCCCCAGCCATGGATCATGTCATTTTTTGGACTGTAGATTCTGGGGACCGAGAGCTTTAAAATGACACCCTGGAAGTGCCGCCACTCCCCTGGGATCACCCCGAAAATCACCACCCCTGACGACTGGGAGTCTGTAGGACTATGGCTGCTATAGCCGGCGCCAGCCTGTCTGGAGGGGCGGGAATGGCTGGAAAACTGTGGCATTGTCTCCTGTGTTATTAAGATGAGATTGTATGTATAAAAGCTGTGTGTTGTCCCAATAAAGTCAGTTCTTGTTTCACCTGAATGCTAGTCTGTCTAGTTATTTGGGTGGGCTCCTGCTAGAATCACTTCCCTGGGCTACATAGCCCCTTGTTCCAGGCAGAGGAAGGACCCGGTCGACGACACTACCCAGTCGGGGGGAGCGGGGAGTCCGTCACATTGGTTGGCAGCGGTGGGATGCTTCAGTCTACCTGGAAGGTCCAAACCACCAACTGAAGATCTTGCCGGATGGAGCAGTACCATGGGCTCCGGAAGGAAGAATTGAGAACGTTGCTGCAGACTAGAGGGAAAGTCGCCAGCAACAAGACAAAGGCAGTGCTAGTAGCCGAACTGATGGAGGACGATCAGGCTAGCGAACAGGCCCGTGGGTCGGACAGCGACCAAAGCGGAGGACAGCCCAGTACAGCCTCCACTCAAGGGACTACGACATCCGACAAGCAGCAGCAGGTACAGTGGCAACTGGCTCTCTATGGACCTAACCCCCCCGAGGAGATCATTACTCAGATAGTGACTGACGCCAACAAGATACACATGTTGGAGCTTCAGAAGTCTATAGGGGGGTCATGCCAGATCCCCTGGACCCCCTGCCCGGCCCAAGAAACTACTTCACGGGGCCTTCCGAACCTTCCAGGATGATGGGAGCGAGGATATCAACTGCTACCTACAGCTGTTCGAGACCCAGTGCCAGATGCATGGGGTCACTAATGCTGATAGGGTTACTATTTTAATTGAGAAACTATCCGGTAAGGCCCTGGAGGCTTTTCACACTGTCCCCTCCGAAGATCAAGGCAACTATGACCGGGTGAAGGAGCGCATCCTTGCTCGGTATGGCTTACCGGCTAAAATTCAGGGGACTACAAAGACAAGAGGAGCAGCCGTATACCAAGTTTGCCCACCGCTTAGCTAGATCCTTGAACTCCTGGGTTACTGGGTGCCACATCACCACCCTAGACGAAGCTGTTCAACTCATCCTCCTGGAACAGTTCTACAACCGCACCCCAGCAGAGATAAGGGACTGGGTAAAAGACAAGGGACCCAGAACAGCTGACCAAGCCGCCGCCCTGTCCGATCAGTATGTGGATGCCCGGCACCAGGCAGCCACAGCCCCTGGCCAGCAACCCGCTCCGCTCCAGCCCCAGCTCGAACCCCAACGGTCTTTCGGCAGCCACAGACCTGGCCGCCCCCTGTTTACCCGGCCGGGAGCAGCAATCCCCGGGGGTGTTATGGGTGTGGACACCCCGGACATGTTATACGGAACTGCCCAGCCAGAAAATGAAACCCCCCAGCCCAGCCACTAAGGAACCCTGCCTCAACCTTGTGGGGGTCTCCTCAAGCCCGCACCTATCAGGCCACTGCCCATTGTGCCCATACAGCGAGCTCCAACCCCTATGCTGAGTGGAAAGGAGAAGAAGTGGGTGTCTTGCACCATGTCAGCTCAATGGATCAAGACAACCGACAACAACACTGGCAAGTTGTCTGGGTCAACGGGCAGGCAGCTCAAGGAATGAGAGATACGGGGGCCACTGTTTCTTTGATCCAACCTCACCTCGTTCCCCCTTCAGGCTGCACTGGGCGCACCCTTGCTGTGGGGGTAGCGGGAGGTGAGGTCCTCAGGATTCCTACAGCCTGGGTCCATTTGGACTGGAAAACCAACTCCCGCAATGTAGAAGTGGGGGTTATACACCACATCCCTGCCAAGGTCCTGTTGGGAAACGACCTTGTGTCCACCTTTGTGGGGGATGCCTCTCCGGATTCCTTGCTCAGTGACTACCCGCCAGCAGGCCAGATGCCAAGCCACCTCACCAACTCTGGGGACCCAGGTAAGACCTACCACCCCGACTCCTACCTTTCCCCGACTGCCCGTCCCCACTAACCACGCCTCCTGGGCAACCCCCTCTGACTTCGCCAAAGAAACCTTGAGCGACCCGACCCTAGCCCCTTACCGAGACCGAGTAGGTGCTGACGCCCAGGGCCCTGGAGACGAACAGTTCCAGTGGGAGGGAGAGCTCCTGTACCGGATCTCCAAGAGGAGAAAAGGACCAGTGCCCAAATGCCAGCTGGTCGTACCGAAGAAGTTTCGGTCCAACCTACTGAACATAGGGCATGACATCCCCTTAGCCGGCCAATTAGGAAAGCAAAGGACCCACCACCACTTGACTCAAACCTTCTTCTGGCCAGGCATTACAGCTGATATTAAGGAATACTGTAAATCCTGTGAGGTTTGCCAGAAGGTAGGAAAGACTGGTGACCATACGAAAGTCCGCCTCCATCCCCTGCCCATTATTGAGGAACCCTTTATCCGAGTGGTAGTAGACATTGTGGGGCCATTAGCCTGGCCCAGCCCCTCAGGGAAGAAATACATCCTTACAGTGGTGGACTATGCCACCCGATACCCTGAGGCAATCCCCTTGGCCAATATCAAGGCGGAGACCATAGCAGATGCGATGCTCCGGATATTCACCAGGGTAGGCTTCCCTCGGGAAGTGGTTTCCGATCAGGGAACGCAGTTCACTGCGGAAATCACTCAACAACTCTGGGAGTTGTGCGGGATTAAACCCCTGCACAGCGCCCCTTACCATCCACAGACGCATAAGTTGTGTGAGAGGTTTAACGGGACCATAAAGCAACTGTGTCGGACGTTCTCGGCCACTCACAAGGACTGGGAGAGATTCCAGCCGCACCTCCTCTTTGCATATCGAGAGGTGCCTCAGGAATCCACCGGTTTTTCCCCCTTTGAACTTCTATATGGTCGAAAGGTTAGGGGCCTGCTAGATTTGGTATAAGCCCACTGGGGGGGAGCCACCCGGCTGAAGGACCTGGCTGCCCAGGTAGAACCTTCAAGTCTCTCAGCACAGGCAGAAGTGATAGTATGATCGCAATGCCCGTACCCGAACCCTGATCGTGGGACAGAAGGTCCTCGCTCTGAAGCCTGTCAAAACCGACAAGCTACAGGCCTCTTGGCAAGGACTTTACTGGGTTGTAGAACAACTGAACAACACCACATACCTGGTAGCGAAGTGTCCGTCGGACCTTTCATGTGAACTTGTTAAAGGCATACATAGAGATACCCAGAGATGTGGCTTCTCTGAAAGTCTTCCAATGCCATAGCTTCCCGGACCTACTGACACCCCCAGGGGGTAGATGACATATCCCTAGATGATAGGTTAGAGCCCGGACAGAAAAGGCAGGTCCGGCGACTCTTGGAACAAAGAAGTGACATGTTCTCTACTGTCCCTGGGTTTATCACCACAGCTATCCACCAGGTGGAGACCCCGGGACAGACCCCCTGCGGCAGGCTGCCTACAGGGTCCCAGAGGCCATCAGGGACAGTATGCACCGGGAGCTCCAGGAAATGTTGGACCTCGGTGTCATTGAACCGTCCAACAGTCCCTGGGCCTCCCCGGTAGTGTTAGTACCCAAGAAGGATGGAACTACCCGGTTCTGCATTGACTACCATAGACTCAGCGACAGAACCACCACTGATGCCTATCCCATGCCCTGAGTAGATAACATGTTAGATCTAATCGCCTGGGGCCACGTCCTGACCACCCTCGACCTATGCAAGGGTTATTGGCAAATCCCCTTCAACCCTGAGTCCGTCCCGAAGTCTGCCTTCATCACTCCCTTCGGCTTATACCAGTTTAAGGTCATGCCGTTTGGAACGAAGAAAGCCCCAGCCACTTTCCAAAGGATGGTAGACTGCCTGTTGGATGGCCTCCAGGACTATGCCTGTGGATACCTGGATGACATCGCCATCTATAGCGAGACCTGGGAGGACCATCTGGTCCACCTAGGCGTCATCTTAGATCGTCTTCGAGCCACCGGCCTAACCTTGAAGCCAGATAAATGTACCATTGGGCGCTCGGAAGTTCAGTCAGTAAGCAGCGACCCAAGTCGGCCAAAGTCGAGGCAGTGGCTAACTGGCCCACCCCCAGGACCAAAACCCAAGTCCTTGATTTTTTGGGTACTGCAGGTTACTACCAGAGGTTCGTCCCTAATTACAGCACCCTCACCAAACCCCTGACTGACCTGACCGTAAATGACTTCCCCGACAGGTCCTATGGTCCCCAGAGTGTGAAAAAGCCTTCCAGAGTCTTAAGTCTGCCTTAATCTCTGCCCCAGTACCAGCTGCTCTGAACCCAGCCAAATGTTTTTCTGTCCACACAGATGCCTCCATGTTCGGGTTGGGGGCCATACTAAGCCAGGTGGATGAGAAAGGACAGGACAACCCCGTTGCCTACATCAGTTGCAAATTGCTACCCCGAGAAGTAGGCTACGCAGCAGTTGAGTAGGAGTGTCTGGCGCTGGTATGGGCTTTGAAGAAGTTGCAGCCCTACCTATATGGGAGACCCTTCACCGTCCTTACTGACCACAACCCCCTAGTATGGCTCAACCGGGTTTCCAGTGACAGCGGGAGACTGTTGAGGTGGAGCCTAGCCCTGCAGCCATTTAACTTTGGCATCCAGTACCGACCGGGAAAGAGAAATGGGAATGCTGACGGACTTTCCCGGCAGACTGAAGTGGCATAAACTCCTCGGACATCCCCAGGCCAAACTGTGGATCTAGCCGGGTCTGCCAAACTGGAGGGGGGGAGTTGTCACGGATACTGGGCTGCAAGGGCTTAACCCTTGCCCCCCCTATAGACTTCACCCCAGCTGTTCCTCAGCGGTTTTAGGCTCCTCAGAGCAACCGCAATCCCCCCAAACCTTCTGTTCCCATTGTTGTATGTATTAAATGTCTTCTTGGAAGAGCTGGTCGCTGACTGACACTTTCCCCTTCGGCTGGCCGGGCCCCTGGAACTACCGGTCGGCTGCATCAGCCAGGATGGCCGGTGCTCTTTGACCTAGGTCACTCCAGTGGCCCTTTGTCCCAGAGCTCCGCTCTTTTGGGGTTTGCTGCCTCTTAGAATGGCCCAGAGATGAGGTGATTGCCGGAAGGGAGCTCCCTTGGTTCCCCCTATAACCGCTATTCTCTCCAGGTGGACGTTTAAACCAGCCTAACTCCAGTCCCCAGCCAAGGATCACGTCACTTTTTGGTCTGTAGATTCTGGGGGCCGAGAGCTTTAAAATGATACCCTGGAAGTGCCGCAGCTTCCCCGGGATCACCCCGAAAACCGCCACCCCTGGGTACTGGGAGTATGTGGGACCATGGCTGCTATAGCCAGCGCCGGCCTGTCTGGAGGGGCGGGAATGGCGGGAAAACTGTGGCATTGTCTCCTGTGTTATCAAGATGAGATAGTATGTATAAAAACTGTGTGTTGTACCAATAAAGTCAGTTCTTGTTTCACCTGAATGCTAGTCTGTCTAGTTATTTGGGTGGGCTCCTGCTAGAATCACTTCCCTGTGCTACATAGCCCCTTGTTCCAGGCAGAGGAAGGACCCGGTCGACGGCGCTACCCAGTCGGGGTAGCGGGGAGTCCGTCACACCCTGCTAACAGACAATTGGCCGCGAATATGCAGGGGGTGGTATTGCACCAGCAGTTCACAAGAACTGCTGGTGCAATGCTGTCGGCATTTATCAATGTGCAGCGGGCATGATGCGCTACATTGTATCATGTCCGCTCGCTCTCACTATAATAAATTGACACCATTGTCTGTACTTTCTAATACCATAATAACTGTTTAATCATATTCTGTCCTCCACTTCATTGGTGTTAGGCTCGCAGCTACGGTATTTAGTTTACTTTCTTCACAGCAAAGAATTGCAAAAATAATCCTGAGGAATCTAATTTTAATTATGGGTCAAATTTGCTTTTGTCATACAACTATACACAAAATCATTTGGTAAGCAATAGCAATTTTCCCACATGCTTAGAGACAACATCCATGCACATGTACTGAGATCTCTTGCTGGAAAATAAATCCTGCAGATTTAGGGCCAAATTATGAGTGGAGCGCAAACCTTTGCACCCGAGCGATAAAGGGTTTTAAGCAACTTTCTAGTTTACTCCTATTGTCAATTTTTATTTATTCTCTTGCTATCTTTATTTGAAAATAAAGGTACCTAAGCTAAGGAGCCAGAAAGTTTTTGGTTCAGACACTGGACAGCATTTATCCACCAATCAGCAAGAACAACCCAGGTTGTGAACCAAAAAAGGGGCCAGCTTCTAAACTTACATTCTTGCTTTTCAAATAAAGATTGCAAGAGAATGAATAAACATTGATAATAGTAGTAAATTAGAAAGTTGCTTAAAATTGCATGATCTATCTGAATCATGTGGCTTCACTGTCCCTTTAACATTGAGATACATACATATACATGTCTAATATATATGTGTACATATGTATTTATGTATATCTATATGCATATATGTATTAGCAGACATATGTATACATATATAGACATATATGTATAAGTGCATTGGAGCCCTTTGAAGTTAAGTAGATAAAAACTTGAAAAAACATATTTAAGCAATATTTATTTTTAATAAAGGTTTCAACTATGTATTTAATGAAAAACATTCACATTCCAATTATCTGTATATAGCAGAACATGTTCTATGTATTTCTAAATAGATATTCCTATATATAGGCATACCTCGGATATATTGCGGGTTCAGTTCCAGACCACTGCAATAAAATGAATATAGCAATAAAGTGAGTCACACTCATTTTTTTGTCTCCCAGTGCATATAAAAGTTATATTTACAATATACTGTAGTCTGTTAAGTGTTCAATGGCACAAAACAATGTACATACCTTAATTAAAAAATACTTTGTTGCTAAAAAAATGTTAATCACCCTCTGAGCCATCAGTGTATCATAATCTTTTTGCTGGTGATGTGTACATATAGGCGTGTATATATGTGTATTCATGTGCATTTATGTGTTTATATGTGCATATTTGTTTGAAAAATGGCGTTGATATACTTGGTCAACACAGAGTTCCACAAACCTTCAATTTGTAAAAAGAGCAAAATCTGCGAAGAGCAATAAAACGAGGTATGCCTGTATATATATCTGTATATCTCTACTTATATATAGTCATGTAATTATATATATATTGCACCAAAAAAACATCAGATATATGTAGAAATATTTATTTATGAATAAATAGAACATATCCTGCATTGGAATGTGAAATATTCATATTTTCATGTCGGGTTAGATCACATGAGAATAAGCGATCGGGATTGTGTGAATGGGGTGTTTTTTTTTTTTTTCACTTTTTGTGCTCCATTGACTTCTATGGGGGAATACGTGAACACACATGCGATACTCTAACTGGCTTTTTGCGCTCAAATGAAAACAGTTTACTTTCAAATCATAATACGAGCGCAAAAAGCTTACTTCTAGCGCAATTAACGCTCGAGAAGTAGCATTAATTAGTGCTCCACTCGTAATCTGGTCCTTAATTGGAAAGTCCTGTTAAGTGATTTTAGTTCATAGTAGTACATTTCCAGCTTCAATCTACAAACTAGGCCTCAACTAACTCACACTTAGGGCTAGATTTATTAAAGCTGAGGCATACAGGGGCGCGTATACGCGCCCCTGTACGCCTCAGCTCGCCTGTGGAGGGGTGAAATTACCCGCAGGTATTCGGCATTGCACACAAGCTCAATTTTGCGCTCGCGTGCAATCCCACCCTCTGCCCGCGCATAGCCAATCACGCGCGGGCAGGAGCTGTCAATCTCCTCATTCTGACTAGACCAAGGAGATTGAATTTCGCCACATTAGAGGTGGCGAAGAGGCTAGGGAAACGGCGGTCTGGTGACCGCTGCTTGATAAATGACGGCGAGCAAGTTCTTGTGAGAACTTGCAGCCGTAGGGCTTTAATAAATCTAGCCCTTACTATCTTACACTACAATCCTTGTCTGTTATCCGCCAATAATTGTCTAGCTGGATGTGATCTCCATCACTCATTAGCTGCCTGCATCCTTTCATCTGCCTCCTACAAATACTTAATCACTGGAGAAAAACAGACAGCAGGGGCTCTGCAAAGTGTCTGAGTGCATTCCACAGAAACTGCATGAAGTATCTCACTGAAAGGGGTATTTGAGGTTGTCTACGTGTGTATAATGGTTAATGCATGTGAGCAGACTTTGTACCTGTGCAATAGACAAGCCTCGTCTGAACTACATACAGCTTTGTTTCCTGTGCTGTTCAGCCTAGATAGTGCCACCCCACTGCAGTTAGTGGTGTTTTATTGATTGATTGATTGATTTAATTATGATTAGTTAGTTGTTAGTGCACAGGGGCAAGTCCTACAACACTACAAACACAAGGACGATCATTTTCACTTGCTGCAGAAAGACAGAATATGCCCCATAGAAAGCTTTACACTTCACCTATACTTTGTGTATTGCTCTCTTAAACATCTATACATTTATGGTGTGTGCATTCCACTGTCCCTTGAAATCTACTACCCTTCTTGTTGGTTTCCAGGCTGCCCATGGCGAACCAAGGTATTCTCTTTTGTGCCTGACACACTCTCAAGTCATTTTTGTTAAAGGAATAAGGGAATATATTGTACAAAAAGTTGCTATATATATATATATATATATATATATATATATATATATATATATATATATATATATGTATATTTTGATACATGTGCAGCTCCAAATTATGTGAACTGCTGTTTACTAGTAAATACAGTATGTAATATTGATACAAATGTTAAATCAATAAGGTGGGTCATTTAACATTTTTAAAATTAGCCAACACGTATGGGAAATATATTTTAATTAAATTTAGGACTGGTGGAGACACCACAATTAAAAATATAGTGACACTATAACATCAACAAGGTGTTAATACAGATTGGGATGCAGTGTAAAATGGTCTCATTATATTTAATAGCTGCTGTTATTAATAAATGGGTGCTGTCATGCACTGCTGCCTGCCTTTTGGTTTTCATCCATGTAGACTTGGAACTCATGTTCCACTATTGAAAGTGTCAGGGTAGCCATTGTTTTGTCACTAATAATTGGAGTACAGGGATACTACCACCTCTTATTAAAAGGCATGATAATTATTTAAATATGTGCTATTTTTTATATTTATTGTTGTTTTCTTGATTCCCTATACAATATAGCTATTTAATGACTTATTTATAGTACTGACATTTAACAAAAGAATAATTGTTTTTTTTTTTTATTGTTTCAAATATACAAATGTTTTTGTAGGCTTGTTTTACTTTGATTATAATACTCACTGAATTATGGTCTGGTAAACTGCGTGGGTTAATTGATCCATCAGTTTACTAATCTGACTGGATGTCAGAGTGAAGAACTGTTCCCCTGCAGAGCTGTTGAGCTCCTGTCCTTCGGAAGCTGGCAGAGTATCTGTAGGAAACAAAGTGTGGCAAGCAGCAGGATTAGTTACATCAAACCACAAATTAACTACCCTGCCATTCATTTCTGTGAGAAATACAAAATCTAATCTTTACCGCAGTAACCTAGTTTTATACTTTGTAATGTTATGTACACTTCCCTTACATAATTTGACATATGGATTAGACGTAAGCTTCAATAAATATTTTGTAAACACAATTGGAAACTAAATTAAAGGCTAGGTTATTTGTGCTGCATCATTTTGCACTCAACCCTGTGCAATCAATAATGCTTAGTATGTTAGTTTGTTGGTAAAAGTATTTATGCAACGCATTTTAATGCACCAGATACACATTTAGCACACCCTTTACTATCAATGGCAAACGTTAGTAGTGCACTCATCGTACTCATATTACAAGTTAGCAGTTAAAGGGACATAAAACCCAAATTTTGTCATGATTCAGATGGAGAATAAAATTTTGTATGGGGTCCCTAACTAACGATCGATGGAGGGAGGGAGCGGGGGAGATGGGGGAGACATTGCTCTACAGATTTTTTTTATTGATTTTTTTAAGTAGAATTTTTTTTTATTTTTTTATTAAACAATCAGTTTATACGTACTTATTAAAAAAAAAAGCCTCATATTTTCATACTGGAAATCTCTCTGCCAGTACCTAACATGGGGGTGACCAGTGGGGGTGGGGAGGGAAGAGAGCTGTTTGGGAGGGATCAGGTAGGGATAAGGGGGTGGGAAGTATCAGGTGGCTAATCCCTACACTAAAGGTAAAATTAACCTTTTAAACTACCTAATTAACCCCTTCACTGTCGGGAATAATAGAAGTGTGGTGCGCAGCTGCAATTAGCGGCCTTCTAATTACCAAAAAGCAATTGCAAAGCCATATATGTGTGCTATTTCTGAACAAAGGGGATCCCAGAGAAACTTTTACAATCATTTGTGTCATGATTGAACAAGCAGTATATAAAAAATTTCTGTGAGAAACCCAAAGTTTGCAAAAAAGTACCAACTTTTTTATTTGATTGCATTTGGCGGTGAAATGGTGGCATTAAATATAACAAAATGGATCTAGATCAATACCTTGGGTTGTCTACTTAAATATATATATAGTTTTGACAGGTAAATAAAAAAACAAAGGCTCTATTTCTGTTTAATTGGAGTGATAGCAAAAATGCTAAATATTCTCTGGTATTTTGGGCAAGTTTTTGTCTGAAAGTCCCGGTAGTGAAGGGGTAGTGCTCTGGCTCCATATGAGGACAGATGCCTGATCATTACATACTGTGACACTTTGTGTGTCACCGTCTGTAACGATCATTTCTGATGCCAGCGGGAGGTGTGGGCGGGAGACAGGTGGCGGATGGGCGGCCCAGCAGGGGAGGTGGGAGGACCCTACACTACGGAAATTTTAAATAAAGGACAGGGAGGGATGGGGCAGCTACACTACAGAAAAATTGTATGGGCATTGTATAGGGGTCCCTAACTAATGATGGATAGCGGGAGCGGGGGAGGTGGGGGGACATTACTGCTTGTTCATGATTGAACAAGCAGTACGTAAAAAATTTCTGTGAGAAACCCAAAGTTTGTGTAAAAGTACAATTTATTTTATTTGATTGCATTTGGCGGTGAAATGGTGGCATGAAATATAACAAAATGGGCCTAAATCAATACCTTGGGTTGTCTACTTAAAAAATATATATAATTTTGACAGATAAATAAAAAAAAAAGGCTTTATTTCTGTTTAAATGGAGTTATAGCAAAAAATGCTAAAAAAAATTCTGGTATTTTGGGCAAGTTTTTGTCTGAAAGTCCCGGTAGTGAAAGGGTTAAGCCTTGTGCTAGCATGCAATTTGAATTACAGCTTTGTCTTTAAAGTGATTTAAGCATTCGTGAAACGCTAGAATTTACCACTGGAACAAATAAAGGGGACTTTCTGTCACAAAGTATAAAATACTTTATGCTGAAAGTTCCTTTGTCTGAAGCGTTAGCCACGCTGAGTGCCTCAGGCAGCCCACGGCAGAACACTATTTTGTTGTGAGGTGATCTTAGCCAATAGCGTGCTTGCTATCCAGCATAATGTCAGCTGTCCTGCTCGGCTATTGGCTAAGAGGTGAAAATGGCAACTCACAGCAAAATATTATTCTCCCATGAGCTGCCTGAGGAGGTCGGTGTAGCAAACGCTTCCGACAAATAAAAGAACTTTCAGCATTAAGTATTTTATTTGTTCTACTGCCTAATGGGAAACATGCTGTTTTTCAAACTTAAAACCAAAAAATATTAAATTACTTTTCAAGGTTTGCAGGGGCAGCATTGCACCAGCAGTTCACAAGAAATGCTGGTGCAATGATAAATGCCGACAGCGTATGCTGTCGGCATTTATCGATGGGCAGCAATGTGCAGCGAACATGATATGCTACTTCATAACATGTCCACTCGCACATTGTTAAATATGGCCCATTATCTTAGCAAAATAACCATTGGTTTGAAGTTCCTTATCTGATCATCGCTGTTAAAGCCATTTAGGGACAGATCTGTGGCAGGATTAGCCTTGTAAAGCCTGCCATGTGCTCTTATATTTGTCAGAATTGAAAAACTATTCTCACAATTAAATTACAGGAAAGGGCTCCCATTAAATAATACATGTATATTGAAAAGTGATTTTACTACACATAATTAAACATTTTATATTAAAAAGTGCTAACTATCCTTTTAAGCCATGGCTAACAGCTAGTTCATTGTTACATAAAACACTGTAGAACACCCTTATAAGCATTCAGCTATTTTTCTGACTTTTGATATTTAATTTTATGTAGTATATATTCAAGCTTTTCATAGTGCCAGATCCACTTTGCTTTAATATTTTTTCGTGTTTTATCCTAACTACTGGGGAGGAGTAGTTTTTTAGATCTTGGCCTTTTTGGATATATTGTGAGCACCAATATCACCACTCAAATACATTACTATAGCAATAATGTCCTTGTTTAAATCCCTTAAAGAAACATACGTAAATATTTCATGGTTTTGTTTGTCTTTAATCCTGCAACTTTGGTTTTTGGATTTCAAGCTCCAGGTATATTAATGGCAGAAGCAGATTAGGATTGTGGTCACTGGAAAAACACACTGACAATACCACTGATGTTTAGAAATCCCTATTCACAGTATTGTGATCAATCCCTTAGATGGGGAGTTCCATTATAATATAGAGAATCAGCTCCAGCAGATAACAGGAATTTCCACTGATCTTTTTATTACAAATATAGGCCAGTGACATTTGCCTTATTTCTATTATGTCCTTGTTTTAAACTCTTCCAGTTTTTGAACAATTCATCCGGAACTGACTCCCTTTCACCATAAAAAATGTGCATTGACTATCAATCCTGTTTACTTTTTTATGTGCCACATAACACTTTCACTTAAATTGACATAAAACCCACATTTTTTTCTTTCCTGATATAGAAAGATCATGCAATTCGAAACAACTTTCTCATTAACTTGCCTAGATAGGCTCAGTAGCTGCTGATTGGTGTCTGCACATAGATGCCTCATGTGATTGGCCTACCCATATGCATTACTATTTCTTCAAGAAAGGATATCTTAAGAATGAATCAAATTAGATAACGGAAGTAAATGGAATGTTGTTTAAAATTGTATTCTCTATCTGAATGATGAAAGAAAATGTTGGGGTTTAGTGTCCCTTTAAAAAGGAGCTAAAATCCTTTTAGTTGTCATATTCTTCTCAATCAGCTATATTGCAATCACACAGATCTATTTTCTTTTTGCTGTTTGATTAGTAATTTTATGGCAGAACTTCAGGTTTGCTAGAGGCATTACTTGCCAAAAAGCGCACTGTTTAAATTCCCATGATCACACAATTATGTTCAGATTTCTTTTACCTTCATCTACTTCTTGTGCCTTGCAGGAACAATAAAATAATGTATAATCACTGCACACGGCTGTTCCAGGAATTACTACTCTATGAAGGCGAGGTTTGCAATTGCATACTTTACTAAGGCATATGCTTTGCTATAAAAATGATTTATTATTGTGCAATTACTACAGCTATATATGCAAGAGCTTCATCCCATTTCAAATCATAACACCTGAGGTATATCAAGTAGTTTTTATTAAAGACTATAATTGTTTGTTTGTTTTTAAAATAACATTGGTAGTTGTCATATTAACAATTATTTTATATTAGCTTGAGATGAGTGACCTTAAATCAGGTCCTACTGACATTTTCAATCAACCAATTGAAAATCTATCTGTGTTGCATATTTCTGCATAATTCATAGGATCATTCAATGCTAAAATATGAATTATACACATCATCCGCAAGAGTTCCATAATGGTTTTGTCTGTGCAAATTAATGTCTTTGTGTACACTCCTTGACAGTAGCGGACCTTCTCAACAGAAGGCCCTGGTTAATTATTTTTTTGGGACTCCCCAATGGTAACTCAATAGAAAGCAAAAGTTGTAATATACATTCTGTTCTGTATAATAATTTTGAGGATAGATAGATGGACCTGCAAACTGCACTAATAAAAGGCTGTAATAGGCCTCCTCCAGCTCTTGGTAGTTCCACACCTGCTCCGTGAGCTTTCTGCCACCACAGAAACATCTATGGATGGATCAGTCAAGTAGAGGCTGCAGAAGGACAAGCTCCCACTGTAGATTGGCTTATACATTCATATCCTTTGGTTGGGAGAAGCACACTTTATGCTTAACCCTCTAGCCGGGTTTTACACACAGAGCAGTGGGCAGTTAGTCAAAACTAATCTACTCTAACAAGAGAGAGCAATTTATTTTTTATTACTATGTCTCTTTAACACTGGTTTTACTGATTGACAGCATAAACATATTTAGGGGCGGAATTAATAAGCTAATCTGCCCAAAGATTCCGGTGATCCAGAAAACTGAAATTAAGAAGCAACTCCTTAACTTGTCCGCCACCTCTTGGATGATCAGGATGATTGACACCCCCTGCTTGTGGCCAATTGGCAGCGAATGTGCAGGGGGCAGCATTGCACAAGCATTTCTTGTTAAATGCTTGTGCAATGTTAAATGCTGACAGCGTATGCTGTCTGCATTTAGCAATGCAGGGTGGACATAATTCCCTATAGTGAATCATGTCTGCCCGGGGTTTAATAAATTGACCCCTTAGTATGAATCTGTTCTTCTAATGAGGCAGAGTTCATAAAACGGATATTAAACACTAAATATATTTTATAAGCATAGTATTGCGGTTATTTCCCACCTCGAGTCATAGGTGCCGCCCAGTTGAAATCTGTCTCACTACATTCCAGTGCTGACCTGTTTGCACATATGCAGCAACTCATCTTCTGATACCTGCAGTGTAACCTAGGTTACATAACAGCACCCACGGTTAAAGGGAGAAGCATCAAATGTATTAGGGCCAGATTACAAGTGGAGTGGTATTTATTGAATGCTAATTCCGCTAGAAGTAAGTTTTATGCATGTGTCAGGTAGCGTACATATTACAAGTTGAAAGTAAACTGTTTTCACTTGCGCGCAAACCTGACACACATAGAAAGCCGAACTTGGAATATCGTGCGCGTGATAACGTAGAAGTCAATGGAGCAAAAAAAAAAAAAACCTACTCGCGTGCAAACCCAATTGTATATTCTCAAGTGCGCTAACCCGACATAAAAATATGAATATTTCTCATTCCAATGTTCTCAAACAAAAATCTTGCAGGCTTATTACACAATCAAGCTCACTGATAAATCAAAGATACATATTAGACGGAAATAGTACCTAACATGATTTATTGCTGTCACTTAATATGTGCATGGGATTTCTCACCTGTCAGACTCATTTAACATATATCTACTAATCATGTTTCTTATCATGTTTCTGTCATATACCTGTCCAAATTGCTTGAACATTGCAATGGGCTGTTATTTACTTATGCCATATGAATAATGAGCCTTAATTAGTCATTTAAACATTGAGCACAACAAAGAAATGATATACTATACAAAACAATTGTAAGGTAAATCATTATATATAGATATGTCTCATCATAGCAATATTTTTTTTTTTTATATCATCCTTATATGTTTTTTTTTTTTTTTTTTTTTTTATTGAGGTTTTAAGAAAAAAAAATAATACAAACAAGTAATTACACAAAACACTACGCAAACATAAAGTTGACAGTTAGATAGTCAACATATAACATCATCCATTAACACACATATTGCTTGAAGTTGTAAATACAAATTGAGCATTGAACCTCAGTTTTCTGATACCTCCTAAGATATAATAATACATGATATGAAGTTAAATTATATCCCCCAAGGAAAAACTAACGAGGCCTCTCTTGGACCTCCTGGACTACATTATAGACGTGAAGGGGGACTTTAAGGAGGAAAGAAAATAATAAATAGGCCACTCTTGGACCTACATGAATATGAACAATATATAAGGACTAACTATGCAATGAAAACATTTTGTATAAAGGAAAATATTAAATATCATAAGACACCCTATTCAGCAAACAGAACGTACAGAAGGGAGATATAACTTAAACTGCTCCAGCTTCTTATGGGTTTTTATATAATTTTCAGACCAGATAGAGGGCACTCTCTCCTGGGCCTCCGAACCACATGGGAAAGGAAAGGAATACATGGGCATATACAGCTAGAGAGCCTTGGAGTCCTAACCTATAACACTAAGAACAAATTGAACCCTGTAGCCAGAGTTCATTATCCCCCCTTAATAAGATAGCAGGAAAGCCCAACAATTATGTTCGGCAGCGGTGAGTTCCAAGATGCATTCTCTGGGACAAAAAGTCATTAGGGTAGGTTGAGAATGACCACAAAGGGGCACGGTTAAGTGAGTTTACACACAAGAATAAAATTGATACTCTCTACAACTATGGATGAATAAGTTTAATGCACCACATCATCTCGGCCGCTGACGATGCAGTAACAGTGAGAGTTTTAGCACAGCTGGTTAGCGTAGAGGGGCGAATCTATTTAATGGAGGACTAAGCATGGTTCTATGAAAACATATTAGACCGAGTGGCCCAGAACATGGGTACTATATGAATGATATACAAACAAACATGCACAGTAATCAATATACATACCGTCAACTTATTTATCACTAACAACAGTGGACACTGAAATGAATTCCTGTGGAGGTAGCATGTCTGGAAAGCAACAATAAAGGTTATATTCACTGTTTTTTGTTTTTTGTTTTTTTTTTTGAACCTCAAGTTTTTATTCAAGACGTATCCCCTTGAAATATGATGTAGAGTCAGATATAATGATTTCCCTCAATGATAAGTAGAGATCTCTTTTGGACCCCTCATAGTAGAATTTAAGTCAGGATTGGGAATTCTAGGGGATAAGATAAAATATCAGAATGGGCCACTTTTGGACCCCAGATGTATATATCACACATAATAGTATAAATGAATTAGTAGATAATAGAACTTTGAGGTGATCATCATACTATTCAGCATGTAAAAAGTACACTATATAGTAGAGACTAGAAACTCATAACCACCAAAGAGATCAGAATAATGACAAAGTATACATCAACTTGGGCTTGTAGTAGATTAAAGCTGGGACCTTTTCATATAGGAAAAGTAATTATTTGAACTCAAGGAAGGTTTTATAATAACATTTCTGATGTAGTAAAGTATAGGTTTAAATTAACCAGTATATGAGGTTAAAACTAGATAATCAGGTAGAGACATATTCAGGGGCATTATGAGAAATACAATTTTACCATGCTTATGTCTTAGACTAGGAGTGTAATAACATGTGGTCAATATAGAGAAAAAAATAGAGTCAGTAGATTTCTTGCCACTAGTCTCTTCACTAAAAATATATAGCTTAGCTACTAGTATATGGTGATATCCTTTGATGAATTAACAAACATTCAGCTGTAGAACAAAGTGATTGAACAAAGACAATAAAATTAACTAGAAACCACATATATAGCAAATGTCTTGTAAGGCTATGCAGTCTAATGGAGGCATTATATGTTTTGAACCTCAGCCTACCCCGGATCGTCCCTGGTCTCGCAAGGCAGCCATCAGGTGCAGTTCACATTTTGGGCCTTGTAGAGTAATACAGGCCATCTTAATCTTGGTGCAGAGAACTTTCGGCATAGATCCCATATGCCTGCCGCTGTCAGTGTTATCTCTATGCAGCTTGGATTGGATTTGCCGGACTTTTGCATCGTCCTCACTATGAAGCCCAGGTTTTCCGTTTCGCTGCGGAAAGTCTGTTCTGGGAGCAAAGTGGTCATTTCTGAACTGCAGCTGTCCTCTAACAGACGATCGTTTTCTTCTATCCGGGTGTAATCTTTTCTTAACGTGCGAGGACTCCTCTTCAAGCAGGTTAGTGCTCGTAGTTTTTGTAGGATCAGTCAGGCTTACGGTGTGCAGTGGATCAGCGCTCAAGGGTATGTTTTTCACATTCGGGCTATCTGTGAGCGTCATGGCGGCTTCAGTGGGTAACTTCATAGCACCTTGGTCACTATCGGCTGATTGCTTAGGATCGGAGTAGAGTAGAGGCAGCATCGTTTCGAGTTCCCTCTCAAGATCTTGGAAGTATTGAGTTATCAGCCCCTGCAGGTTCTGCTCCCAGACATCCACAGCTGCCAATATTCCGTATCCACTAGCTGTCCGGGGATTCATTGCATAGTCTGAGTAGTTAATTAGTGGTTAAATGATAAGATTTGCACAGATGTCACTGTGCCTTGTAACCCAGAGTCTGGGGGGGATATATGCGGTAGCCTTAGCCACGTGGAACTCCACTAAAGTTAGCGGTAGCTGCAAATGGCTTCCCAAAGAGCATAGGTCAGGTTCGCAGTTCTAAACATCCACTCTCAATCTGCCAGTAGTGTATCAAGCGTATTTGTTTCCACTTCAATTATTTTTATAGGTAAATTACAAAAATAATTATGCTATATTTGAGAGCTTAATACAGATGCGTCCTGCCGCTTCAGGAGTCAGCCCCGCCCCCTCATCATAGCAATATTTAACCCATCTGGCTGCCAGAGAAGAGTGTAACACATTAAATAACATTGTATTTCGGTCTTGTGTGGCAGCCAAGGCATTACAAATACATGAATCTATCCTACGGGGCCGATTTATCATTTGTCGTTGAAGCGATCATGTCCGCCAGACATCGATAAATGCAGACAGCATACGCTATTGCCATTTATCATTGCACAAGCAGTTCTGCTGAACTACTTGTGCAAGGACACCCCCTGCAGATTCGCGGCCAACTGGCCGTTAGCAGGGGGTGTCAATCAACGTATGCGATCGGGCGGATTGCTGTCTTAAGACCGCTGCTTCTTAACTCCTGTTTCCGGCGAGGGGTATTTGGCCCCATTCGGGCCATGATAAATCGGCCCCCATAGATGCATTTACTATACAAAGGAGAACAGCAGTAAGATTTACATTACAGTGATGGTAAGTCCAAGCATTAAAAAAAACGCTAGGATTTTCCATCACTAAAAATAAACAGTAGTTTCATTCACCATTTATTTAAAAAGGCTGCTAAACTCACCCTATCTGTGCTGCAGAAGATCGCTGAACTCAGCTCCTCCGGCCACCCACAGCACAGTGCTCTTTTTTATTGAGGTGACGTTTCCACCTCTAAACTAATAGCCGTGCATGGCAACTGACATCCTAGGACAGCTATTGGTTTAGAGATGGAAATGACACCTCATTGGTAAAGAGTGCAGCGCCGTGGGCGGCAGAAGGAGCTGAGTTTATCGATCTACTGCGGCACAGATAGGGTGAGTTTAGCACCCTTTTTTTTTTTTAGCAAGTGATGACTGAAACTACTCTTTATTTTTAATGTTGGTAAAGCGTAGCGTTTTTTAAAAGCTCAGATTTACCATAACTTTCAATGTCAACTTGAACACACCTAATATTCTATATTCTAATAAGTAATAACTCATATCAGCTGTTTGCTACAAGCGATTAAGTTATAAAATACAAAGTCTGGAATTAAAAGTTATAAAAGCTGTCATTTTATTGCAAGCTATACAAAGGCACCCACCAGAAACTACTGTAGAGATTTCGATAAATGTTTTCCAGCTGCCAATTACAGTGCAGCTAATTACCCAATGTCACTTTATATTCATATGATAATTAAAACCGCAAATACAGAAAGCCCATAAATCATTTATGATGAAAATCTAAGAAACATTCCGCTGTAATATGTTTGCCCATCCATAAACAAATATCCTCATCTTGTGATGAATAAACAGCTTTATGAAACAGAATACTTAATCAACTTCTGATGCAATGTACTTGTACAACTCCCAAATACACACACATAGGCATATATATATAGGCATGTGCACACACACATATACATATATAGACACAGACACTTATATGTGTCACAAACACTCACACACAAATATCAATCATTCAATTCAGCTGTGTAGCACAATTAATAATGCTTAAGGAGACATGTAATCCATCAATTGTCTTTTATTATTTAAATAGACAATACAATTATAAAAACATTACAATTTATTCTATTATCAAATATAATTCGTTCTCATGGTATTCTTTGTCGAGGAGAAAACCTAGGTAGGTAGCATGCACGTGTCTTGAGAATGTATATGGTACAAGTTTTGCAAGAATGTTTTTGAGATCCACATGGCCATGTAGTGCTCCAGGCACGTGAATGCTCCTGAGCCTACTTACCTGTTTTTCAACATCAAAAAGTAAAATTTGATAATGGAAGTAAATTTAATTTTGTATTTTTAAAATTGAACACCATCTGAATCATAAAATATTTTTTTTAGGCTACACCTTCATTCAATTATTTAAACAATGTTTTACTCTGGAACGGTCCATATGCTTTTAGTTTGCTATTTTTGGCAATTTACCCATAATTATTCCACACAATGATACATCAGATTCTTCATTTGCTATACTGATATATGTAAAGTTTACAGTTTTAATAAACTATTTTACTTAAAGGGACATTATACACAATTTTTCATATAACTGCATGTAATACAGTAGACACTACTATAAAGAAGAATATGCAAATATATAAATCTAAAAATCCAGTATAACACAGCACTGTTGATGAGGTAGTCTGGGACACCCACTGAAAGGGGCTGGGGAAACAATAAGAGCAGACACTCCCCACCTCCCGCCTTCCCTGCATATGAAAAGACAGATAACATAAACAGAAGCCTGCATAAGTCTGTAAACGTGTGTATACATCTGGCACTGTGGGGCTTGGTTAGGAGTCTGAAAATCAGCACAATGTTCATAAAAAATAAGCAAAACTGTACATTATGACAAAAAACTACCAGATGGGCTATATAAATGGATCATCTACAAAACATTTATGCAAAGAAAAATCCTTTTAACATGTGAAGTAAATTGTTGCATCAGCAAATGGAACATTACTGATTAGTGACATCTCAAAACACTATTTACTATATTTTAAAGCTAAAATGATTTGGAATACCATAACTATAGTTGTCTTCCTCTTCTGCTCTGAGTTTGGTTAATATGGCACAAATTTTATTCTAAACTAAAGCTTGCTGTCAAGGTAAACTATTTCTAAATTTATATTAAAGGGACAGTCTAGTCAATATTAAACTTTCATGATTCAGCTAGGGCATGTAATTTTAAACAACTTTCCAATTTACTTTTCATCAAATTTGATAAACCTAGGTAGGCTCATATGCTAATTTCTAAGCCCACCTCTTAACTGAATGCCTTTGACAGTTTTTCACAGCTAGAGGGCATTAGTTCATGTGTCACATATAGATAACATTGTGCTTACGCACGTGGAGTTACTTATTAGAGGGCACTGATTGACTAAGATGCAAGTCTGTCAAAAGAACTAAAATAAGGGGGCAGTTTGCAGAGGCTTAGATACAAGATGATCACAGAGGTAAAAAGTATATTATTATAACTGTGTTGGTTATGCAAAACTGGGGAATGGGTAATAAAGGGATTATCTATATTTTTAAACACTAAAAATTCTGGAGTAGACTGTCCCTTTAAAAGCCAACAGCAACATTCAAATTTACATTAAACCGTAAAATATTTTTCAAAATATATATATTGTAAAATGAGTGTCACAACCTTGGTGAGTGGGCTGAATAAGGGTGTTCCTTGGACATATACAATGTTTTTTTCACATTTGTCACCTGAACTCTCTAAGCAGGTCTCACTATTTTGTCTCACTCAATGTAGGCTGGAGAGTTTGTTTCAAAATATAGAATCTGATTATTAAACCAAAAGAGAAAGTGCTGGATGCTCCATGTCACCTTCACTCTTTGTGATGTTCCGCATTCTAAAGAGCTTTATTTCTTTCTACAAAAGTGAGCTCACAAATTACCTTGAATAACAGAGTTCAGACCCTTTTTAATGATAATCCATGAAAACTGCCTATGCGTGAGTCAGAGGGATACTTTTTACCATGCTAGTGAGGTTTAGATAACCAGGCCCCTGGTACAGATGTCTATAAAATACGCACAAAATAAAGCCCATGGTGCAGATGCCTACAAAATACACACAAAATAAAGCCCATGGTGCAGATGCCTATAAAATACACACAAAATAAAGCCCATGGTGCAGATGCCTACAAAATACGCACAAAATAAAGCCCCTGGTGCAGATACCTACAAAATACAAACAAAATAAAGCCCCTGGTGCAGATACCTACAAAATACGCACAAAATAAAGCCCATGGTGCAGATGCCTACAAAATACACACAAAATAAAGCCCATGGTGCAGATGCCTACAAAATACGCACAAAATAAAGCCCCTGGTGCAGATGTCTATAAAATACACACAAAATAAAGCCCATGGTGCAGATGCCTACAAAATACACACAAAATAAAGCCCATGGTGCAGATGCCTACAAAATACGCACAAAATAAAGCCCCTGGTGCAGATGCCTATAAAATACACACAAAATAAAGCCCCTGGTGCAGATGCCTACAAAATACACACAAAATAAAGCCCATGGTGCAGATGCCTACAAAATACGCACAAAATAAAGCCCCTGGTGCAGATGCCTATAAAATACACACAAAATAAAGCCCCTGGTGCAGATACCTACAAAATACGCACAAAATAAAGCCCATGGTGCAGATGCCTACAAAATACAAACAAAATAAAGCCCCTGGTGCAGATGCCTACAAAATACAAACAAAATAAAGCCCCTGGTGCAGATGCCTACAAAATACGCACAAAATAAAGCCCATGGTGCAGATGCCTATAAAATACACACAAAATAAAGCCCCTGGTGCAGATGCCTATAAAATACAAACAAAATAAAGCCCCTGGTGCAGATGCCTACAAAATACGCACAAAATAAAGCCCATGGTGCAGATGCCTACAAAATACAAACAAAATAAAGCCCATGGTGCAGATGCCTACAAAATACAAACAAAATAAAGGCCCTGGTGCAGATGCCTACAAAATACGCACAAAATAAAGCCCCTGGTGCAGATACCTACAAAATACAAACAAAATAAAGCCCCTGGTGCAGATACCTACAAAATACGCACAAAATAAAGCCCATGGTGCAGATACCTACAAAATACAAACAAAATAAAGCCCATGGTGCAGATGCCTACAAAATACGCACAAAATAAAGCCCCTGGTGCAGATACCTACAAAATACAAACAAAATAAAGCCCCTGGTGCAGATACCTACAAAATACGCACAAAATAAAGCCCATGGTGCAGATGCCTACAAAATACAAACAAAATAAAGCCCATGGTGCAGATGCCTACAAAATACACACAAAATAAAGCCCCTGGTGCAGATGCCTATAAAATACACACAAAATAAAGCCCCTGGTGCAGATACCTACAAAATACGCACAAAATAAAGCCCATGGTGCAGATGCCTACAAAATACGCACAAAATAAAGCCCATGGTGCAGATGCCTACAAAATACAAACAAAATAAAGCCCCTGGTGCAGATGCCTACAAAATACAAACAAAATAAAGCCCCTGGTGCAGATGCCTACAAAATACGCACAAAATAAAGCCCATGGTGCAGATGCCTATAAAATACACACAAAATAAAGCCCCTGGTGCAGATGCCTATAAAATACAAACAAAATAAAGCCCCTGGTGCAGATGCCTACAAAATACGCACAAAATAAAGCCCCTGGTGCAGATGCCTACAAAATACGCTCAAAATAAAGCCCCTGGTGCAGATGCCTACAAAATACAAACAAAATAAAGCCCATGGTGCAGATGCCTATAAATTACACACAAAATAAAGCCCCTGGTGCAGATGCCTACAAAATACGCACAAAATAAAGCCCATGGCGCAGATGCCTACAAAATACAAACAAAATAAAGCCCATGGTGCAGATGCCTATAAATTACACACAAAATAAAGCCCCTGGTGCAGATGCCTACAAAATACGCACAAAATAAAGCCCATGGTGCAGATGCCTACAAAATACGCACAAAATAAAGCCCATGGTGCAGATGCCTACAAAATACAAACAAAATAAAGCCCCTGGTGCAGATGCCTACAAAATACAAACAAAATAAAGCCCCTGGTGCAGATGCCTACAAAATACGCACAAAATAAAGCCCATGGTGCAGATGCCTATAAAATACACATAAAATAAAGCCCCTGGTGCAGATGCCTATAAAATACAAACAAAATAAAGCCCCTGGTGCAGATGCCTACAAAATACGCACAAAATAAAGCCCCTGGTGCAGATGCCTACAAAATACGCACAAAATAAAGCCCCTGGTGCAGATGCCTACAAAATACAAACAAAATAAAGCCCATGGTGCAGATGCCTATAAATTACACACAAAATAAAGCCCATGGCGCAGATGCCTACAAAATACAAACAAAATAAAGCCCATGGTGCAGATGCCTATAAATTACACACAAAATAAAGCCCCTGGTGCAGATGCCTACAAAATACGCACAAAATAAAGCCCATGGTGCAGATGCCTACAAAAACATAATTTATGCTTACCTGATAAATTTATTTCTCTTGTAGTGTATCCAGTCCACGGATCATCCATTACTTATGGGATATTAACTCCTCCCCAACAGGAAGTGCAAGAGGATTCACCCAGCAGAGCTGCTATATAGCTACTCCCCTAACTGCCATTACCAGTCATTCGACCGAAAACATGCAGAGAAAGGAAAACCATAGGGTACAGTGGTGACTGTAGTTTAATGGAAAAATTACCTGCCTTAAAGTGACAGGGCGGGCCGTGGACTGGATACACTACAAGAGAAATAAATTTATCAGGTAAGCATAAATTATGTTTTCTCTTGTTAAGTGTATCCAGTCCACGGATCATCCATTACTTATGGGATACCAATACCAAAGCTAAAGTACACGGATGACGGGAGGGACAGGCAGGCTCTTTATACGGAAGGAACCACTGCCTGAAGAACCTTTCTCCCAAAAACAGCCTCCGAAGAAGCAAAAGTGTCAAATTTGTAAAATTTGGAAAAAGTATGAAGAGAAGACCAAGTTGCAGCCTTGCAAATCTGTTCAACAGAAGCCTCATTCTTAAAGGCCCAAGTGAAAGCCACAGCTCTAGTAGAATGTGCTGTAATTCTTTCAGGAGGCTGCTGTCAAGCAGTCTCATAGGCTAACCGTATTATGCTACGAAGCCAAAAGGAGAGAGAGGTAGCCGAAGCTTTTTGACCTCTCCTCTGACCAGAATAAACGACAAACAGGGAAGACGTTTGTCGAAAATCCTTAGTTGCCTGTAGATAAAATTTCAGGGCATGGACTACATCTAGATTGTGTAGCAGACGTTCCTTTTTCGAAGAAGGATTAGGACACAAAGATGTAACCACAATCTCTTGATTGATATTCCTGTTAGTGACCACCTTAGGTAGGAACCCAGGTTTAGTACGCAGAACTACCTTGTCTGAATGAAAAATCAGATAAGGAGAATCACAATGTAAGGCAGATAACTCAGAGACTCTTCGAGCCGAGGAAATCGCCATTAAAAACAGAACTTTCCAAGATAACAACTTGATATCAATGGAAAGAAGGGGTTCAAACGGAACCCCCTGTAAAACATTAAGAACTAAGTTCAAACTCCATGGTGGAGCAACAGTTTTAAACACAGGCTTGATCCTAGCTAAAGCCTGACAAAAAGCTTGAACGTCCGGAACTTCTGACAGACGTTTGTGTAAAAGAATGGACAGAGCTGAAATCTGTCCCTTTAAGGAACTAGCGGATAAACCCTTTTCTAAACCTTCTTGTAGAAAAGACAATATCCTCGGAATCCTAACCTTACTCCATGAGTAACTCTTGGATTCGCACCAATATAAGTATTTGCGCCATATCTTATGGTAAATCTTTCTGGTAACAGGCTTCCTAGCCTGTATTAAGGTATCAATAACTGACTCAGAAAAACCACGTTTTGATAAAATCAAGCGTTCAATTTTCAAGCAGTCAGCTTCAGAGAAATTAGATTTTGATGTTTGAAGGGACCCTGGATCAGAAGGTCCTGTTTCAGAGGTAGCGACCAAGGTGGACAGGATGACATGTCCACTAGATCTGCATACCAAGTCCTGCGTGGCCATGCAGGCATTATTAGAATCACTGATGCTCTCTCCTGTTTGATTCTGGCAATCAATCGAGGAAGCATCGGGAAGGGTGGAAACACATAAGCCATCCCGAAGGTCCAAGGTGCTGTCAAAGCATCTATCAGAACCGCTCCCGGATCCCTGGATCTGGACCCGTAACGAGGAAGCTTGGCGTTCTGTCGAGACGCCATGAGATCTATCTCTGGTTTGCCCCAACGTCGAAGTATTTGGGCAAAGACCTCCGGATGAAGTTCCCACTCCCCCGGATGAAAAGTCTGACGACTTAAGAAATCCGCCTCCCAGTTCTCCACTCCCGGGATGTGGATTGCTGACAGGTGGCAAGAGTGAGACTCTGCCCAGCGAATTATCTTTGATACTTCCATCATTGCTAGGGAGCTTCTTGTCCCTCCCTGATGGTTGATGTAAGCTACAGTCGTGATGTTGTCCGACTGAAACCTGATGAACCCCCGAGTTGTTAACTGGGGCCAAGCCAGAAGGGCATTGAGAACTGCTCTCAATTCCAGAATGTTTATTGGTAGGAGACTCTCCTCCTGATTCCATTGTCCCTGAGCCTTCAGAGAATTCCAGACAGCGCCCCAACCTAGTAGGCTGGCGTCTGTTGTTACAATTGTCCAGTCCGGCCTGCTGAATGGCATCCCCCTGGACAGATGTGGCCGAGAAAGCCACCATAGAAGAGAATTTCTGGTCTCTTGATCCAGATTCAGAGTAGGGGACAAGTCTGAGTAATCCCCATTCCACTGACTTAGCATGCACAATTGCAGCGGTCTGAGATGTAGACGTGCAAAGGGTACTATGTCCATTGCTGCTACCATTAAGCCGATCACCTCCATGCATTGAGCTACTGACGGGTGTTGAATGGAATGAAGGACACGGCATGCATTTTGAAGCTTTGTTAACCTGTCTTCTGTCAGGTAAATCTTCATTTCTACAGAATCTATAAGAGTCCCCAAGAAGGGAACTCTTGTGAGTGGAAAGAGAGAACTCTTCTTTTCGTTCACCTTCCATCCATGCGACCTTAGAAATGCCAGTACTAACTCTGTATGAGACTTGGCAGTTTGAAAGCTTGAAGCTTGTATCAGAATGTCGTCTAGGTACGGAGCTACCGCAATTCCTCGCGGTCTTAGTACCGCCAGAAGAGCACACAGAACCTTTGTGAAGATTCTCGGAGCCGTAGCCAATCCGAATGGAAGAGCTACAAACTGGTAATGCCTGTCTAGAAAGGCAAACCTTAGATACCGGTAATGATCTTTGTGAATCGGTATGTGAAGGTAAGCATCCTTTAAATCCACTGTGGTCATGTACTGACCCTTTTGGATCATGGGTAAAATTGTCCGAATAGTTTCCATTTTGAACGATGGAACTCTTAGGAATTTGTTTAGGATCTTTAAATCCAAGATTGGCCTGAAAGTTCCCTCTTTTTTGGGAACCACAAACAGATTTGAGTAAAACCCTTGTCCTTGTTCCGACCGCGGAACCGGATGGATCACTCCCATTAATAAAAGATCTTGTACGCAGCGTAGAAACGCCTCTTTCTTTATTTGGTTTGTTGACAACCTTGACAGATGAAATCTCCCTCTTGGGGGAGAGAATTTGAAGTCTAGAAGGTATCCCTGAGATATGATCTCTAACGCCCAGGGATCCTGGACATCTCTTGCCCAAGCCTGGGCGAAGAGAGAAAGTCTGCCCCCCACTAGATCCGTTCCCGGATCGGGGGCCCTCGATTCATGCTGTCTTAGGGGCAGCAGCAGGTTTCCTGGCCTGCTTGCCCTTGTTCCAGGACTGGTTAGGTCTCCAGCCTTGTCTGTAGCGAGCAACAGCTCCTTCCTGTTTTGGTGCAGAGGAAGTTGATGCTGCTCCTGCTTTGAAATTACGAAAGGAACGAAAATTAGACTGTCTAGCCTTAGGTTTGGCTCTGTCTTGAGGCAGGGCATGGCCTTTACCTCCTGTAATGTCAGCGATAATTTCTTTCAACCCGAGCCCGAATAAGGTCTGCCCTTTGAAAGGTATATTAAGCAATTTAGATTTAGAAGTAACGTCAGCTGACCAGGATTTTAGCCACAGTGCTCTGCGTGCCTGAATGGCGAATCCGGAATTCTTAGCCGTAAGTTTAGTTAAATGTACTACGGCATCTGAAATAAATGAGTTAGCTAACTTAAGGGCTTTAAGCTTGTGTGTAATCTCATCTAATGGAGCTGATTCAAGTGTCTCTTCCAGAGACTCAAACCAAAATGCTGCTGCAGCCGTGACAGGCGCAATGCATGCAAGAGGTTGCAATATAAAACCTTGTTGAACAAACATTTTCTTAAGGTAACCCTCTAACTTTTTATCCATTGGATCTGAAAAGGCACAGCTATCCTCCACCGGGATAGTGGTACGCTTAGCTAAAGTAGAAACTGCTCCCTCCACCTTAGGGACCGTTTGCCATAAGTCCCGTGTGGTGGCGTCTATTGGAAACATCTTTCTAAATATCGGAGGGGGTGAGAACGGCACACCGGGTCTATCCCACTCCTTAGTAACAATTTCAGTAAGTCTCTTAGGTATAGGAAAAACGTCAGTACTCGCCGGTACCGCAAAATATTTATCCAACCTACACATTTTCTCTGGTATTGCAACTGTGTTACAATCATTCAGAGCCGCTAACACCTCCCCATGTAATACACAGAGGTTTTCCAGCTTAAATTTAAAATTTGAAATATCTGAATCCAGTTTGTTTGGATCAGAACCGTCACCCGCAGAATGAAGCTCTCCGTCCTCATGTTCTGCAAATTGTGACGCAGTGTCTGACATGGCCCTAATATTATCAGCGCACTCTGTTCTCACCCCAGAGTGATCACGCTTACCTCTTAGTTCTGGTAATTTAGCCAAAACTTCAGTCATAACAGTAGCCATATCCTGTAATGTGATTTGTAATGGCCGCCCAGCTGTACTCGGCGCTACAATATCACGCACCTCCCTCTGAGCGGGAGATGTAGGTACTGACACGTGAGGCGAGTTAGTCGGCATAACTCTCCCCTCGTTGTTTGGTGAAATTTGTTCAATTTGTACAGATTGATTTTTATTTAAAGTAGCATCAATACAGTTAGTACATAAATTTCTATTGGGCTCCACTTTGGCATTGCAACAAATGACACAGGTATCATCTTCTGAATCAGACATGTTTAACACACTAGCAAATAAACTTGCAACTTGGAAATACAATTCAAATAGAATAATATTAAAACGTACTGTGCCTTTAAGAAGCACAGAAGATCTATGACAGTTAAAAATTAATAAATTGAAACAGTTATAGCCTCAATCCTTGTAAACAACACAACTTTAGCAAAGGTTTAATCCCATTAGCAAAGATAACAATTTCTGAAAGCAGGAAACAAATTACAGAATAAAAGTTTTTATTTCAGTCAAACTATAATTCTCACAGCTCTGCTGAGAGAAATTACCTCCCTCAAAATAAGTTTTGAAGACCCCTGAGCTCTGTAGAGATGAACCAGATCATGCAGGGAATACAATGAGTTGCTGACTGAAATATTTGATGCATAGTAAAAGCGCCCCTCCCCCACACACACAGCAGTGAGGGAGAACAGAAACTGACAGAAAAAACAGATTTAAGCAACTGCCAAGTGGAAAAATGGTGCCCAAACATTTATTCACTCAGTACCTCAGCAAATGAAAACGATTTTACATTCCAGCAAAAACGTTAAACATAATCTCTAGTTATTAAACAGCTTTATGTCTTTCTTACAGTGTAATTCTAGTGAAGTACCATTCTCCCAGAATACTGAAGTGTAAAGTATACATACATGACATTATATCGGTATGGCAGGATTTTCTCATCAATTCCATTGTCAGAAAATAAAAACTGCTACATACCTCTATGCAGATTCATCTGCCCGCTGCCCCCTGATCTGAAGTTTACCTCACTCCTCAGATGGCCGAGAACAGCAATATGATCTTAACTACTCCGGCTAAAATCATAGCAAAACTCTGGTAGATTCTTCCTCAAACTCTGCCAGAGAGGTAATAACACACTCCGGTGCTATTTTAAAATAACAAACTTTTGATTGAAGATATAAAACTAAGTATAATCACCATAGTCCTCTCACACGACCTATCTAGTTGCTGGGTGCAAGAGAATGACTGGGAATGGCAGTTAGGGGAGTAGCTATATAGCAGCTCTGCTGGGTGAATCCTCTTGCACTTCCTGTTGGGGAGGAGTTAATATCCCATAAGTAATGGATGATCCGTGGACTGGATACACTTAACAAGAGAAATACAAACAAAATAAAGCCCCTGGTGCAGATGCCTACAAAATACAAACAAAATAAAGCCCCTGGTGCAGATACCTACAAAATACGCACAAAATAAAGCCCATGGTGCAGATGCCTACAAAATACAAACAAAATAAAGCCCCTGGTGCAGATGCCTACAAAATACAAACAAAATAAAGACCCTGGTGCAGATGCCTACAAAATACAAACAAAATAAAGACCCTGCTGCAGATGCCTAAAAAATACCCACAAAATAAAGGAGCACCCAGTACTGTGTGGCTACATCTGTTTCTCTATCTCTTTCTCCCCAGTACTACAAGCACGTGATGCAGCTGAACCCTAAGGTCTCTATGACTCTCTTCTAAGCAGCTAAGGTGCAGCTGTTCTTGTTGCACCTTCTCTTCCACACACCTGGTCTGAGCTGCGCCTGATTATTTCTACCCAGCTCTGCAGACAAACTGTGCAGATACAGCTGTCCCCATCACTCTCTCTCTCAGGATATTGGGAGAATTGCCCAGAATATAAGACAAACATCCTGATTACGTCACTGTTTAGTTTAAACCCTAACTTATATTCAAGAGGATTTACCGACTCCAAGTAAGAATATTTGCTACTTATGGAAAATATTTGGTACAAATCATGAGCATCTATTGCCATGCATAGCAGGTTTGCTAAAATAAGAAATAGCGTTCTTAAGTGAAAAGCAAAAAAACCATGCTGCTGAACTTTAAAACTACTTAAAATTATGGTTCATTGTATAACAGAGTGGCAGAAACAATCGCTATGATTACAAACTGCCATTACTCTCACACTGGGCTGCAATCAGAACAAGTCTAGCCTAAAATTAAGCTAAAATGGTAATAGCATATCAAATCTTAAAAGCAATTCACAATAAAAAAGCACAATGGATGCTGCATATGTGCAAACCTATTAATCTATTTCAGTTTCAAATGTTGTAAGCGATGCATTGTCAATCTGTGTCAAATTGGAGGATTTTACTAATGGAAAACAATCTACAGAGATTAATCTAGTTCATGTTGATGAAGCATAAACATCTCTGTGGTGCACTACTGCCCTCTAGTGTAACAAAGTAATACAAAATATAAAACAAATGTAATATCATTTGTATTTTATGTTTAGACCCAAAAGACAGGTGTGAATGCATGTAATTGTAGTGTTCTTATGTCACGTAAATTAGCATTAATTAATGTCTTTACTGCAGCAGCTACAATTGGCAAGAGTCACCTCATTCAGTTATAAAGCTGTTTTTATAAGTCTAAACATAATTCTTGCCTGAGTAAATGTAAAATATTATTTTAATAAGCATTAGTAATTAAAAAGGTATCTACTGGTAACATTATGACAGAAAACGTAGCTTGATTTGTGCCTTAAAGTGAGAGCACGGCAGTTGCTATGTGGGCAGAGCATATAGTAGCGAACAGTAGCATTACAAATAAGAAGAACTGAACAGATTATGCCTGTGGAGCTATGCATAAACTGTTAAGGCTGTGACACTCTGCAAGCGATGCAGGCGAGGCGAAGCATCTGCTTTGTGCCGCATCGCATCTGAAGTTCAAATATTCTAAGTTTGAGCGCCTAGCTACGCGACCTGACGCAGCTGAGGGCGCAGAGATGAAAAAGCCAGGACACACTGAGCACGCACCGCCGCATCATCACGCTGCACGCCACGCCCCTCTCAGTGAGCCACAGCCTTTAGACATGCTATAATGTACACAGATGTCCTTAACTAGGTTCTTCTCAGTGCTGAACTCTTTGCTTTGCTTCTCACATTATAAACCCTGTAAATAAACATCACTGACTCGCAGGCTGCATTTCAAGAACATCCTTTCTGGCTATTTGCAACTAGCAGAAGCTGTCCCAGCAGCAACAAAGGAGCATAAAAAGTTGCTTCTTTGTGGATTTGAGTCATCCTCCCCTCTTGGTTCCGCACCAGGAGATTTGCGCTTGCACAGCCTTCTAATACAAATAAAGTTGTAAGTATTTATGTACTGCCACACTGTGACAGTCATTATAGAAACCCAGCCGCCATATTTGTAAAGCCAAATCCATACACTTTACTTACACTATGAACATTGCTTTGTAGTGAGGCCCACAGAGAGGACAGTCATGATGCAAGTGGCCACCCTGAAACAAAACCAACACTAATCACAGGGTCTGATTGGCCCCTGAGAGGTAAGGGCATGATCTCGACTGAGACCCTTGTAGTTACACCCATGCTTGTAAACCAGGTTTGTTTATCATTTATACTTTTGTTGTAGACAAGCTGCATTTTTAACATATCTCTGTGTAAATATTAATGTTGGTGGCTTATGAGGTTTCTCCCAAAATCTCATTGATTTAATTTAAATCCTGTGTAAAACTCTCTTTTTTACGATTAAGCTCTGTCGGTTTTATATATTTTATATTTTTAAATTAGAAAATGCTGAGAGGTATGCAAAACATGCTATGGCCGTGTAGTGGGTGTTGACTATGAGGTTATTAACCTATTGCCATAATTACGGTTTTACATTTTAAAGAAACATACAATTCAAAACTGCGCTATCATCAATATGAAACAGAAGCAATTTTTCCAGGAATATTGTTGTCACATCTGTTTACATTGAAAATAACAGTATTTGTATGTTTATGCACAAGTCTCTCCTTGGGACACATTACTCATTGGCTCATGAGGAATACTCCCCAGCTCTATTGGTGTGTAGGGGGCACTCATCCACAGTACATGGCTGATATATCATGGCCATGAGATTGCCGACTCCAGGATCTTATTGGTGGAAATCCAGTGAATACTAATCTTACACCACAAAAAAATCAACAAAAACAATAAAGATTGGGGTAACCGTATTTTGATTTGGCATATTGTTGTGGACTGGGGTTATTCATCTGCCAGTGACACTGCTGCACCCACATTCTGGTCATGGTGACATCAGGGCTGTAATAAGTCCATCTCCACAACCATGAAAACAAAGGACTAGTTTCAGAACCAGTTCCGGACATTGTTCTGCCAAGGTCCAAGAATAAATCAATCCCTCCCACTCTCCTTCTTTCCATCTACTATGTTCTGAATCCAATTCTTCATACAAGAGTGTGTGGATACCCAGCTGATGGAACCCTATCTAACAGATATTTCTGTTAAAAACACTATTAGATAGAATGTGCCATCCCTATGTACCTACCAACCCTGTCAAAAGCCACCTGGGTCCAGTGACCTTGCTTGATCCAATTATTGAGCAAGCCCTAAGTAGGTTTAATGAAGATACTGACATTCCTTTGAAATAACTATAATACCATGTCAAAGATAATACAAGAAAAAGAAAAAAAAAGTGAAGGAATTAAAAATGTAAAAAAAGAAAACACTTTAAACCCTGTAGAAATGGTGGTGTGTCTCTAACCCTGGAGCAACAACTAATATTGTTCATATCTTTTAGTAGAAATATATAACTCTATGAGAAGGTAGAGCGAAAATGGACCTTCTGAAAATAAGTTAAATTGAAAAGGGAATTATTTAAATCTTTAAATATCTTTATTTTCAAGAATATCATTAACTTACTGCTAATCAAGAATACTAAATGACTCCTGCTAGAGGCATATTTATGTCTTAGTGTACTAGATCAGGCATAAAGCTCTGTTTTGTAAATGAGAAGTAAACAAAAGTTATGTCTTGCAGTTCCCTTAATTGTCATTTACCACCTATGATTTGTAGTTATGATTCATACCTTTCTACCAATACATAGGACGCAACGTACGTTTTTTAAATGCGTCATCTGTGTTTGTATAGGTTAAAACTCTGCATTTCCAAACTGGTTCTGAGTGTTTTAATAGATAGGTGGTCAGTCAAAAACTAATCCCATTTTTATATCAGAAGACAAAATGTACCATAGAAGTGTAGAATATGTGCTATTCCTCATCAGCATATACAAAAACACAGTGGAAAATACTGGTGTGTTGGTTATATGAAAGTCTGCAAGAGCAGATAGTTCTAATATGACAATATCTTAAAGGGTATATATATATATATATATATATATATATATATATATATATATATATATATATATATATATATATATATATATATATATATATATATATATAAAATCAATATGCCAGCAAAAGCTCTTTAAAATTAGCACATATAAAAATAGGACAGCTTTAGGCAAAAACCGTCTGACATGTTTCGGCCTGTGACCTTAATCATAGACAGAACCAATGTAAAAACAACTTATAATTATATACCTGGAGCTGTCACTCCATTGAATAACAATCTAACCTGTGACTAAAGGTATGTTCGAATAACTTTAACCCCTTCCTACCTATATTTATTGTACTTAGTAATGCATAGTAAAGTATATATAAACTCCCCCCAATTAATTGTATCTCATAGGGAGAGAAGCCACTAATCTCATATACGTTGCAGCATAGTCTCAATATGGTTCCTGAATAGCAAACATGATAAAATGCATCCTGTTGTCCCAAAGAGTAGCTTCTGCCCTCTTGAAATCACGTATGTACTATGTCACAACGCAATTTAACAAGAAAGTGCCTAATCAAATTTTATACATTTGAATGAAATCTATACACTGATAAATACTTAATGCTTGGAGGCCGATTTAACAAGGACTGCTGCTCCTTAACTCGTACGCCTCCTCTGAAGCGGCGGACATCAATCCGCTGATCGCATACGATCGGGTTGATTGACACCCCCTGCTATGGGCAAAATTTGCATGGAACGGCATTGCACAAGCAGTTCACCAGAACTGCTTGTGCAATGATAAATGCCGACAGCGTATACAGCAGATCATGTCCGCTTGCACTTTGTTAAATCGGCCCCTTAGTATTAACACCAAACTTGATTTGATTCACAACAGAAAGGATTCAGATTATGATCATTAACAGTTAACAACAATTAGTTCCATTCTTATACCAGTTTTATTATTATACCATTCAGCTTAGTTTTAAATGGTAAAATAAACACTCATATTTTCAACCAACTGTCCATCATTCCCAGAAATTTATAATGTTATAGACCGAATTGTATTTATTGGGAACATGTGTAGCCAGAGAGAAGATCCAAAAAGCCTCTCTTTTAAACAACAATGTACTTGTATCACCTCCTCTTTCTGTTTTGTTTTTATTCTCTCTATTATTATCCACTTAAAGGTGGAATTTGAGCTTCCATGTTCAATGATAAAATGCTTGGCCAATTCAGAGCGCGGATCAGATCTCTTAATATCTGAGAGGTGTTGTCCGATCCTCTCTCTGACTTCCCTGGAGGTACATCCTACGAATTGTTTCGTAGAGCAAGTGCCCCAAGCCATGTATACCACAGATTTTGCTTTGCAGTTGACACATGATTCTATCATGTAAGATCTATTTGCCACGTTTAATTTAAAAGTATCACTTTTATGGAGAAAGCTGCATGGAATGCAAGGGCCAATCCCATATAGGTACACACACTTAGGTGTCAACCATGAGTTATTACTAGTGTTGGTGGACAGATCACTGGGTGATATAATATTTCCCAAAGTAGTGCCTCTCCTGTATGAAAACCTACAACCATGCTGTACCTCTTATCAGCTGTTAACATAGGTAGGTGTCTCCGTATAACCTTACAGACTTTCTCATAGTCAGTGGAATACTGTGTAACAAAAGTAACAGGTTCTATATTACAACCACCAACTTTTTTAGACCTGTGGTATACCTGTCTAGGTTTGTCACACAATAATTCTTCCCTCTCTTGATGGTCTACCTGTTCTTTGGCTCGAGATATTACATTCCTCTTGTAACCCATGTCAAGCAGTCTATTTGTGAGTTCCTCACTCTATTTAGAATAGTCAAAAGTGCTTGAACAGTTTATTTATGTTCTAATGAACTGTCCCTTAGCTATTGAATGAGGAACGCTTCTTGGATGGTTATTTTTCCCATGTAAAAGGGTGTTACCTTATATGGGCTTCTATACATTGCAGTTTCCACTTTCAAAGTTCTCTCATTAGCACTTAGAATATATATATATATATATATATATATATATATATATATATATATATATATATATATATATATATATATATATATATATATATATATATATATATATAAAAGGAGGCTAACAGATTATGAGAATATTGGATAGGAATTTAGGCATCCCAAAAGCCCATAATCTGAATTAAAATATTTTACATATATAAGTGGGCCAACATTGGATCAATGCATAATGATTTTTTTGGTTTTCTAAGGTTAATACAAGATCACATGACCAGGCTGGTGATTTAAAGACTTACAGAAAATAAGGATGATTTATCACAGAAAGTATAACATACTTGAAGATGAAAGTCTTAAATGTAAGCAGTTTTTTATATTTCTACCTATTAATAGAAAGATACTAAAATTATTCAATTTTAAATTTTAAAAATGTAAAGATGATTTCTGGCAACAGCGCTGTGATACCGTGCACAGTATATCTTTGCTATGCAGTTGCTACAATACCCCCTTATTCTAAACAAATTCACATAGATCTTGACATATGATAACCCCACAGATCAAGTAACTGTCACAATGTAAATAATGAGCCTTGGAACATTTCATACCCACTTTGACAGTTATCATATCAAATCTGAGTTACAACATCCAAGCTATGAAAGCAAATTACTTAAAGGGACACTGTACCCAAAAATTTTCTTTTGTGATTCACATTGAGCATGAAATGTTAAGCAACTTTCTAATTTACTACTATTATCAATTGTCTTCATTCTCTTGGTATCTTTATTTGAAATGCAAGAATGTAAGTTTAGATGCCGGCCCATTTTTGTTGAACAACCTGGGTTGTCCTTGCTGATTGGTGGATAAATTCATCCACCAATAAAAAAGTGCTGTCCAGAGTACTGAAACCAAAAAAAAAGCTTAGATGCCTTCTTTTTCAAATAATGATAGTAAGAGAACGAAGAAAAATTGATAATAGGAGTAAATTAGAAAGTTGCTTAAAATTGCATGCTCTTTCTGAATTACAAAAGAAAAAAATTGGGTACAGTGTCCCTTTAAATAAAGTAACAACTTGAACCATTGGCAGCATATATACGCAACTGCCCTGATATAACCGGCCTAGAGATAGGAAAATTCCATCATAAAATCACCTTATTTGCGGATGATGTGCTGCTGACTATTTCTAAACCCCTACATTCATTACCATATGTATATCAAGCAATACAACGGTTTTCTCAAATATCGGGATACAAAATTAATATAGACAAATGTGAGGCGCTTCCTCTTTCTATCCCTAAACATACTATCAAATTGATAGAGGCTAACTTTGACTTTAATTGGGCTCCAGATGGGTTGAAATATTTAGGCATTAAATTAATGCCACACTCCTCGAAGCTTTACGTAGCAAACTATACCCCTTTATTTAAAATGATTAGATCTGATCTGGGAAAATGGAAGAAAATGGGTTTTTCTTAGTATGGGAGACTATCTGCGATAAAAATGACGATTTTGCCTAGAATATTATACTTATTCAGGGTGCTCCCGATCAAAATTAATACTGCAGAAATAGCTAGCCTTCAGAGAGACATACATAACTTCCTAAGAGATAATAAGCACCCAAGAATTCCCCACACTATCTTAAACAGACACAGGCAACTAGGAGGGATAGGCGTCCCCAATCTACTTGATTATTATAGGGCAGCAAGACTGGCCCAAGATTCCCTCTTAAGCAGGAGACAGGAGGACATAATATGGCCTCTTTTAGAGGCAGAGATGATGGGACAGGAGACTCCGGACGGCATCCTTTGGTGTAGGGAGCTGACTAGTGGACACGCCATATACCAAAACAAAATCACACTACTCTCTAGACGACAGTGGCTAACCTCACGAAATACGGAAAGAATTCTCCCCTTGCGCTCAAAGGTACTACCCTTGAAATATATTGTTAATGAAGAATTTAAATATCACATTAGAAAGTGGGAAAACAAGGGGCTATATAGGGTAGCAGACATATATTCCCAGGGTACTCTGTTGACTTTCACCCAACTTCAGCAAAAACTTGAGCCTCTTCCATTGCCATGGTTTTTATACCTCCAAGTAATATCAGCTGCACGTACATACATGGACAAATCCCCGACACACACTAAGCTATCTGAGCTTGAACACCTCTGCACAACGTCCACTCGACCCAAGAGAGCAATATCTAGGTTATACATTTCAATCCAGGAATCTAAAAGTGATTCTAAAACAACATTAATGACAAACTGGGAAGTAGATATAGATAAAGAATTAGAAAGGGATAGATGGCAAGAGATATTACACCACACCTGTAAGGGCCTCATTGGTGCTGATTTGAGAGAAAATGCATTAAAGACGTCTTTCAGGTGGTATCTAACCCCAACTAAGACAGCCCATATGGGAAAAGGGAGTTCTAAATTCTGTTACAGAGGATGCAGAGAGGTAGGTTCATATCTGCACATGTGGTGGGAATGTCCCAAAGTATATCAGGTATGGCAAGAGTTGTCTTCACTACTGGAAAGAGTGTTGGGCGAGCGGATTAATCTCACCCCCGCTCAGGCTCTGCTGCATGAGCACATTCCTAGACTGAACAAACACATTAATACGCTTATTAGAATACTGTGCACCACAACCAGGATAGTGATCGCCAAATACTGGAAGACGGAGGTACCGTCGTGGTCAGAGGTAACAGCTAGAATTAAATTGGTGTACTCGATGTATGAATCAGCAGCACAAATTCAAGACACAGAGGCCCAATTTCAGAAAATCTGGTTTTATTGGATGCTGGCAGGGGAGAACAGCCTGACTTCGGTGGTAGCTGAAGGGGAGGTGGAGCGGAGAGAAGTGAGAGGTAGTGTTCGGGGGGAGAGTAGAGGTGGTGAGGAATAGAGCTAGCTGCTAAACTTAGAAGCGAGACAAGATGAGCAAACAATTTATTGAAATCTTAAAATTACAAAATACAACGCTGAAATGTTAAGGTGTATGTTGAAATCGTGCATTGATTATTGTTTTTTTTTTGTTTACATAGTTTTAGTTATAAGTTATTGTTATTAGGGTTGGGAATCTACGTAGACTATGCCTCCTGCATATTACATGCTCCCCAAGCAAATAATATATGATGGGCTCCATTGAGAAAATGTTTGGGGGATTCATGTGTTTATGGTTAAACTACACACTCCTGTTTGAAATTGTACAACAAACTGCACACAGTGAAAGGGACTAATCTCATCAAAACAAACATCTGGAAACCTGTTTTCTGGCCTCTGAAGTAGCTTTATATAGCAAATTAGGTGTATTTTCAAGTAAAGAAGAGACTTTTTTGAAATCAGAAGCGCTATTGAAAGACATTCTTATTGAAATGTGATTATTGCTCCCTAAGATCTGATGTTCTCTAATGATTGAAAGTCTGTACTTTTTCATTCTTTTTTTTGTGATGTTATTGATGGAGGAGTGTGATTAATAAAAAAATGTATTTCAATTAAATAAAGTAACAAGGAATATTGTTACAGCATTTAAAATTTATATTTTGCACAGTATATATTAGAAGCATGTTGTATTCTTGACAATTCCAGTTTAACACAACATCTATTGCCTTTCAAAGAAGGCCATATTTTAAATGGTTTGCTCTATACAAACTAGCTTGTGTACAATATTCATTGAAATATATAAATACATCATCTAAATATATGATTTTTAAAAAATGTAGACTGTGATGAACAAATACATTTTTCCACATCAGATTTAATCTACAATATAGACCTAAACACCAAACAAGCCAATGAGTTATATTATATTATGCTCTGGTAAGTTATATTTGTCTGGGAGAATTGGTCCTTTTGTTTAGGGTATGAAATGCCCTTGATACTTAATTATATGTTTCCATAAAAGAGCCATTTACAATCCATCATCAGTTCTTATTAACACGTTTAAAAAGCTTGCCTTCTATTAGATAAAGCTTTTGTAAATACAACAGTTCTCATTCTTTTGTGGGAAATGCCAGGAAACTTCTAATGGAACCCCCCCCCCAAAAGAAAAAGATTTATGCAGAGTACGTACCAGTGACTATGCTTGTGATGGTACTGGCACTTGCTTCCATTTATGGGGTTCTACATTCCATGTATGCCTATACCATATATATTAAACCTTTATAACTTTATTATTTATATGAATCTTTTTTTATCAGATAGTGTTTATATGAGTGTAACTGTATTTTTGTTGTGTTTTATGCAACTTTTTTTTAACACACTACCCTTTAAGCAAGGGTTTCAGTTGTGCTAACCAGACGAGCATAAGATGTGATTGTGGTTTCCGATCATGTATACTTGGTAATATTTCCACTGTGTGCAAAAGCCCGATATCGCTCACATGCAACATTTAGCGCCACTTGTGATCTAGCCCTAAATGTCTATACTGTACCTGCATAAACCTAATGATCTATCCCAGTCTGGAATTTTCATTCTCCCTCTGTTATTAACCCCCCCCCCCCCTTCATCCTCTATCTTCCCACCTGTTTTCTGTTTTTAATGTATCACAATAAAAGTTGCATTTACATATTCCAGGTGGGTGCACAGGGTAAGCAGAACTGCAGTATGTGATCACACTCTGCTATCCTACATTACAGCAGTTACTAGCTTCTGTATCACCCCCTGTGTCATAAAACAAAGACCTTTGGAAGATTGGTGGAGGATGAAGACCGGGGTTATTAAATCATTAAAGGGACATGAAACCCAAATATTTTCTATCATGAGTTTATTTGGACCATTATTGAACAGGTTAAAATCAAGAAGAGAGGTGGAAGTAGAGATGATGATATGTTGGCAGAAAGAGAAACATTCTGGATATTCCGATTGAAAACAAGTTTCCCTATGGGACTCAATTTGGAATTTGCCTTGATTAACTTCTGGTGACCATCCTACCCACTGCACCAGTAAGATAAGATCCTGAAGGTTTAGCGCTACTGATATAACATAATTTAATATAATTGGTGCCTTTGAATACATATGCAATTTACACCAGTGCCCTGGATCTACAACCTTTCCCCATTGGTATCTTTATTATTTTCATCTAAATTCCAAATTTCACTAATCCTTTCATTTAAATACATATAGGGGTCGATTTATGAAGCAGCAGATGCTGCTTCCGACCCACTCCGCTTCAGTTCAGTTCACCTGAAGTGGTAGATAAGAAGCAGCGGCCCTAAAAATGCTGCTCCTTAACTCATCCGCCACCTCTGAGGTGGTGGACAGCAATCAGCCCAATCGAATACGATTGGGTTGATTGACACCACCTGCTAGAGATTGGCCGCGAATCTGCAGGGGGCGGTATTGCAACCGCAGTTCACAAGAACTGCTGGTGCAATGATAAATGCCAACAGCGTATGCTGTCGGCATTTATCGATGTGCAGCGGACATGATTCGCTATAGTGGATCATGTCTGTGCAGACCATGATAAATGTACCCCATAGAATTTAATTGTTACACTTTTCCAGATTTCATAACTCAACACACTAGGGTTAGAGTCTTAAGAGCAGCAGCATTTTACCATAAATGGAATTTTTTGGTATAACAAGATTAAAATAGTTATTGGATAGTACACTTCATCCTCCCATACACAGTTTGAATTGAATTAACTAGTAGTATGTGAATATTGAGAAATGTTGCTGTAGTTGTCTATAACTAATGATATACAGCTTAAACATATTGCTTGAAATAGTTAACTACAATAGATATTTGCTGTCGTAGTTTATAGTGAATAATACACAGTTTACACATATTGTTATGAAACAGTTAACTTTTCAAAGTATCACGATTGGTGAGAATCTGACCTATCAGCAAGCGAGTGTTGAGTTTTAAATAAGCAGAGTGCTAAAGCAATTTTATGTGGCTTGGAGTACACCGTGAACCCGAAATGTGTCAGCCGTTTTTCCACTAGCTGTGGAGGTTTCCCTACATCCCCCTATTGAATGCTATGAGCTCATTTTAAGTTTGTACCTAATAAAGAATTTTCTTTTAACGCTGATCTGGTGCTCCGTAACTTTTTTTTCTATTCCTCTTACATAATTTTAAACACCTTTTCAATTTACTTCTATTATCACATTTTCTTTTTATCTTGCTATCCTTTATTAAAAAGCAGGGATGTAAGTTCAGGAATGTGCACGTGCCTGCAGCACTATAAAGCAGCAGTTCTAAATAATGTTCATTTGTAAAAGCACTAGATGGCAGCCCTTATTCCTGCCATGTAGTGCTTCAGATATGTGCACGCTACCTCCTTAGGTATCTCTTCAACAAAGAAAACCACAAAAGCAAAGGAAATGTGAAAATAGCAGTAAATTGGGAACAGATTTAAAATGATAAGCTCTATCTAAATCTAATCTAAGAAAGAAAAAAATTGTGTTTAAATTCCTTTCAATAAAGGGAGAAATGTGTCCCATACTGGGACAGATTATTAGGTTTATGCAGTTATACTGCATTGAAGAAAACATTTGGCCTTTGGATTCCCTTTAAACTTAAAGGGACATGAAACCCACATTTTTTTTCATTCATGATTTAGATAGGGAATACAATTTTAAACAACATTCCAATATACTTCTGTTATTTAATTTGCTTCATTATTCAGATATCCTTTGTTATAGAAATAGCCATGCACATGGGTGAGCAAATCCAAGAGGCATCTATGTGCAGCCACCAATAAGCAGCAACTGAGCCCATTTAGCTATGCTTTTCAACAAAGGATATAAAGAGAATGAAGCAAATTAGCTAATAGAAATACACTAGAAAGTTGTTTAAAGGGACATTAAACACTATATAAATGCTAGATAGAAGTATGCATTAAAAAAAAAGATTAGATTAGTCTGATAATAACATGTAGATACATTTTATAAAGTTTCATTAGCTGTTTAAATAAACAATGGGAGTTGCCTTGTTGTAACTTAGGCTACCTTCCTGCTGTGGCTAATTAGGGACAGTTATAAATAGGTCACTAGAGTGTGCAGCCAATGGCTGTGTGGAAGATAACAGTGTCCTGCACTTTCATTCCTAACAGGAACTGAAAAGCTCACAATTTCAGAATAGAATTACAGGAAAAGGGAACAAAATAAAGAATGAAAGTATATTGCAGATATGTGTTTATATATACGATTTATCAGTTTATTATTGCCATCTCAAAGTGTTTAATGTCCCTTTAAAATTGCATGTTCTTTCTAAATCACAAATGAAAACATTTTAGTTTCATGCCCCTTTAAGTAAAAACACAATATATAAGCAAGGGGGGGGGGGGGGCATACAGATGCTGCTCTCATACAATACAGGTGTTTATTAGCATTAGCATAACAAATCTGGGGGTCGATCCGATAAAAATCGTCGCCCGCAAAATCCGGCGACGCCAAGAATTGCGCGGATTTGGTATCCTATATACGGCGTAAGCTAGAAGTTACGCGCGTAGATTTCTGGCGTCGCCCGTAGTTTTTTGGCCCATAGACTGACATATAAAACACGCGCAATTTGCTATCCTATATACGGCGTAAGGACTTACGCGCGCAGATTTTTCTAAATCTACGCCATTCTCAGCTCGCCACAAATTGAAGGCGCAGGTACCCTTGCACTGACTTAGAAACCAACGTAACTCTCAGAAGGCCTAACAAATGCATGCCTAACAATATACATAGCAGCAGCTTGTTCACAAATAGTTAACCTCTTAAAAGCATTTATTATTCCTGCCCCTGCAAGTGTGTCAAACCAATCACAAACAGCACAACCCCTCACCTGCAACCTTAAAACACCTGCAAATGCACACCCTCATTAGCCACCATGTTTCCCTTGCAGTATATAGCATATAGAGTGAGACAGCGTCGTGGGGCACAAGGGGTGCTGGAACCCCTACAAGCACCAGTTTTGGATGGTATCCCTGCTGCTGAGGTCCCTGGTCATGGTGCTGTAGCTGTCCCTGCTCCAGCTGCTGCTGCTGCCCTCCCTGATCCTCCTGCTGTTGTCCCTGTTCCTGGTGCTCCCCATGCTGCTGTTGCTGCAGCTGCCCATAGGCCAGCAGGGCCTATAAGACGAAGGCATCAGCAGAGGGGAAGAGCACCAAGGGTACACAGGGTTAGGGTCACCCTGTTTGGGATGACAGAAGTGGAGGTCAGGGAAAAATATCGCTTGACATCTGCAAGCCTCATTAACCTATATGAGGTGTTGAAGGATGAAATTGACCCTCAAGCGTATAGGAACCGAGCTCTGACTGGTATGCAGAAGCTGTTGTGTGTTGTACACTTCCTGGCAACTGGCTCATACCAGTCAACAGAGGGGCTTGTGTCTGGCCTAGCGCAGTCTACCTTCTCCAGGATTCTAGGGGAGGTTCTGACTGCTCTAGATAACCAGACACAACGATACATTCATTTCCCCCATACCCCCCAGGAATGGAACCGTCTTAAACAAGGCTTCTATCGACTGGGGGGTATTCCTAATGTCATGGGGGCAATTGATTGCACACATGTGCGTATTGTGGCCCCACATGAGGAGCCAATCCTCTATATTAACAGGAAAGGGTTTCACTCATTGAATTGCCAGATGGTCTGCGATACCAATCTGAAATTCTTACATGTGTATGCAGGCTTCCCAGGGAGTGCACATGATTCCTACATCCTGCGCCAGACCTCCTTATTCAATATGTTTGAAAATGGAACACTTTCGGGAGGATGGCTGCTTGGTGAGTACCTTCATTCTGTCTGTATATTTCTAATAAAGGGACACTAAACACATATTGTCATCTCATGTGTCAGATAGAGAATACAATGTTAAACAGCATTATAATTCACTTCTCTTATATCATTTTATTCATTCTTTAAATATATTTATTTTATAAATTATAATTCACATATATGAGCCAATCATATGAGGCTTCAATGTGCAGCCACCAATCAGCAGCAATTGAGCATATCTAATATGCTTGTCATCAAGAGTTATCTATAGAATGGAGAAAATGATCTAATAAAAGTTAATTATCAAGCTGCTCACAATTGCAGGTTCTTATTAAATGGACAGTCTAGTATAAATCTCTCTTCCATTATTCAGATAGGCCTTTTAATTTTAATTAACTATCCTGATTACTTCCATTAATATTTTGCTGAAATGTATCTTTTATCTGTGATTCATGTTGTGACCCTTTTTAAAGCACATGATGTACCTGTAGTAATCCAAACACATATGTTACATGACAGGTGACGCAGGGTACGGCTGCAGACCATGGCTATTAACCCCCTTGGTGCACCCCATTACAGAGCCACAACTCAGGTACCAGGAGGCACACATAAGAACAAGGAATGTCATTGAAAGGAGCTTTGGCCTATTAAAAACCAGGTTCAGGTGTCTGGATGTTACAGGCGGAGCACTACAGTATAACCCCAACAAAGTGTGTTCCATTGTCAATGCTTGCTGTATTCTACACAACATTGCTGTGGACACACGTTTGTTGGGGGACATTGACCCAGAGCAGCAGCAGCAGCTGGTTCCTGTACCTGAGGATGTGGACAGGGGGACACTGAGGGGGAATGAAGTGAGGGATTATGTCATCCAGGAATACTTCACCTGTAAGTTACTTATTCATAATTACAGTAAACCGTAACATTCACATGTATTATGATGTTTGACAGTACCTCACCAACCATTGCATGTGTATATATCATGTCTTGCAGAATGTAAAGGTTTGGATTTCCACTGCATGTAAGTGAAAGTACTACATCCCAACCCCCTTCCCTTAAAGGGACACTATACCCAAACATATTGTTTCATGATTAAGGATAGAGAAGATAAATTATAACAAACCTTATAATTGACATCAATTACCTATTTTCATTATTAATTTAGATATACGTTAATGAAGACATAGAAATGCACACAGTGAAGAAATTGCAGGAGGCATCTATATACAGCTACTAATCATCAGCTACCAAACACATATTGATATTATTTACAGCAAAGAATATCAATAGAATGAAGCTACAGAAATAATAGAATGAAAATATAGTTTAATTTAGAAATTATCTTCACCTTCAAAATCATGAAGTCAAATAATTTGCTTTAATGTCCCTTTAACAACCCTAATTACTGTATATTTATACTTTGTTTAATTCATGTTTAGTTCACTATCATTAAGAATGAGGATAATGGATATTTATACCTTATGTTCACACATTCTTTAAATATATTATTAGTTATATATACCAACATGTAAATTTATATTGGATGTGAGAAACCTTGATGTACATCTTAGAAGTTAATATTACTATATGTACTGTTGAGACACAACCATGTCATGTTGTTTATTGAGCATGAATATGTCATAAACATTATAATAATACCTTTTTGGTCCATTTCAACACAGGTATTATTATATGTTTTAACAATATTACTGTACTAAAACACAACTCACATGGATGTGGATGACAATTAGATAGTAAATAACAGAGGACAAGATTTTCAAAGAAATAGAATATTTTTTTTTTTTTTAGGCCTCTTAGATGAGGGGCCTGGTGTGGGTCTTCTGCCTCTCCTGGGTTGTGTGGATCCACTAGGAGTGCTGGTCACAGAGGAGATACTTGATGCCATGTCCTGCTGTTGGGTGAAATGCTCCACCAAAGCCCCCAACAGTTGATTCTGTTCCCTCCATCTTTGGTCACTTTGGATTTGCATGTCCGAGATTACACGTAGCATTTGGTTCTGATTTTGGACCATAGCTGATAGCGATGCTGCCATGTCCCTCTGCAGCTCATTCGACCTCTGTTGCAAACGGTGTTGTGTTCTATGGAACCTGTGTTGTTCCCTCTGCATATTCTGACATGCTTCTGTTAGAGTCTCACAGGTCACAGTTTGCCTCCTCTGTAGTGAGATATATTCATCACCCATGGCAGCAGTCAAATTATCCATGGGCTCTTCATCAGCAGGGACAATATGCTCTCTTTCAATGACGTGTTCCTCAGCTGGAGGTGCCAGAACAACAACCTCAGCTGGAGGTGCCGGAACATTAACCTCAGCTGGAGGTGCAGCAACTATAACCTCTGATGGAGGTGCAGCAACAATAACCTCTGATGGAGGTGCAGCAACAATAACCTCTGATGGATGTGCAGCAACAATAACCTCTGATGGAGGTGCAGCAACAATAACCTCTGTTGGAGGTGCAGCAACAATAACCTCTGTTGGAGGTGCCGGAACATAAACAGCAGCTGGACGTGCAGGAAGAGATATCTCAGCAGGAGGTGCAGCAACAGGGATATGAGCTGGAGGTGCAGGGCGATGTATTACAGTTGGTGGAGCCCTTCCAACTGAAGATGATGGTCCAGATGTCGGGATGGACCGATAGTCCCAATGTCCGCTGGTGTGTATCCACTCAGCCTGCTGGTATACTCCTGTGGTTCCCTGATATTCTTGGGGGGGGGGAAATACATCTACCCTTTGGGGCTGGTGGGGCTCCCCCTCCAAGCCATAGGAATATTCCTCCTGCCACGGGTCCTGCCAGGTATCCTCCTCTAATGCAGGTGGCATGATATGTGGATGTTCAATGGACGCAGTCCAAGACATCTCATGCCTGGCATACTCCTGCTGTCGTATCTGTACCGGTGGTTGTGGTGGACATATATTTAGAACCGGTGTTGGGGGATTCATGGGCATAGGCACCCTGGTGACTGGAGGTTCTGTGAAGGAGTCAAATGATGAGAGTGATTAGTACAGTCACATATCTATCCATGTGGGCATACAATTTACATGCTAGGGCCTATCCACATTCTCATGTCTAACTCTATAACATGCTTGTGCACATTGAGATTTGTGATATGAGGGTTTGTAATATGCTAATTATACATGTATGTGTTTCATACAATAGTCCTGTGTACATGTCAGTGATGGAGAAAATGTGTTCTTTAAGTGACACTATGGTTGTGATGACTATGGTGTCCATTTACTGAAAGGTCTACATGTGGCTTGTGGCCTGTGTTACTCTGAGACATGTTAGTATTTCACTATTCTACCTCAGATCATGAATTTCAATGTGTTAAGTCACATTAAATGGACATGCAAAACATATTGATTATTTAATGATTCAGCTAGACAAGCATGGAATTCGAAAAATATTGTAATTTACCTCCAGTAGCTAATATGCTTCATTATCTTGATATTCTTAGCTGATATGCATTTATTGATAGGCTCAGAAGCTGCTGATTGGTGGTTGTACATCAATGCCTCGTGTGATTGCCTCACCCAGGTGCATTGATATTTAATAAACTAAGATGTTCAAAATAATAATGAAATATAGATAATGGAAGTAAATATGGATGTTGTTTAAAAGTATATTCTCTATCTGAATAATGAAATAAGATATTTGTGTTTCATGTCCCTTTAATGTTAAATATCATTGTATATTTAGTTGTTAGTAATCAAAATACCATGATCCTCATTGTGTACATGAATGTGTGACAATATAGGATGTTATAACACAAATACATATAATACTAGTGTGTGGGATGTTACTCACCAGCATGCTGTGCTGATGTTGCAGTCCCTGAGTCACGAGCCCCTGGAAGGCCACGGACTGCTGTGAGGCTCAGGGACCGACGAATGAGCTCCTGCCACTCATTGTATTCTGCCTCATAGTGAGGCCCACCTCCATTGCTTCCTGGCCCATCCTCTCCTTGACCCTCCTCTTGCAATCATTCCATCGCTTCTTAAGCCCGTCAACATTCCTCCTCTGTTGGGACACTCCATTGACGGCATCCACCACCTTCTGCCAAGCATCCTTACGCCTCCGGGCAACTCCTTTGCCCTTCTCTTGTCCAAAGAGGGCATTATGGTTCTCCAGGACAGCCTGGACGAGAGCGAGGTTTTCGGCAAAACTGAAATTGGGACACCTCATACGCTCCTCGTCCTGGGCTGCCTGGCTCCCTCCCTGGGATGTCCCTGGTGTGGGTTCCTCCCTATCCTCTCCCTCCTCCCCCCTTCTATCCCCATGTGCACCCTCTATCCCTCTTCTCAGTGTGCCTGGCCTTTGGGCAACCCCACTCCCATCCTCCCTTCTGGCTCTCCCTCTCCCCACTCCGCTCACTCCCTGACGGGGACCCTGCTGCTCCTCCTGTACATAATCCTCTCCCTGCGACTCCCCTTCCCTCCTCCCCCCAGCCCTATCTCTCCCTGACATCCTCACACTACACACACTCACACACTCACACTCACTCCCACTTCAATCACACACAATCACAACCAGACACTCAGCCTTTCAAACTGTAAAAGATAAATAAAGAGTGTTGGGTGTTATCAAAAAAAAGTGTTGTGTATTTTGTATATGTGTGTATGCAAAATGTGTGCAATATGAAAAAAAGTGTAAGTAAATGTACTGGCTTAACAATCCAACCAACAATCCGACCTAACTAACTTTTGATGATGCTCCTTTCTCACTACTCTTACCACTAATCTCTCTACTCGCTGTAGTGTGCTGTAGCTCCAAGAACCAACCAAACACACTAAAGAAATGGCGGCTGCGCAGGGGTTTAAGTATGATTTTTGAATCTCGTCATTACGTGGCGCATCTCTTAGAACTGGCGTTATTTTTTACGAGTCGTAGGGAAATTTGCATAAAACTACACTTTATTGAGACTTTACGTGAACAAAAAACAGGCGCAAGTACTTGCGACGACTAAAAGGTGTATTTGCGCACATTTTGGCTGCTCGTCGGTTTTCATGACTTACGCCAGTTTAGCATCTGACGGCGGTGAATATTGGATAGCTCGAGTTGCGAGCTGAAACTGCGGGCGACGCGGGTTACCTCGCTTGCGCCGAAAACTACGACCTATATCGGATCGCGCCCCTAGATGTTCCAAAAAATGTTTAGCTTGTATGTTAAATGGGCATCAGCACAATTCTTTATTAGTGTAATGAATTGAATAACTGCCTGAACTTTCGGCTGATTTTCTTCCGATTCAGAAAATTGTTTTTCAGTTTGGAATACCAGAAAGACTGAACTTTAGGTAATTATTTGTATATGAGAGATTGTATGTATATTCTCAGTGTAACCAGACTATGACAAAATCAATATGTCAGAAAGTAGCATTTACTTGGTTATTTTCCATTATTTTGATAGAATTTTGTTTTTATGGTTCTTAAAGGGACATGAAACCCAAGAAATGTCTTTCATGATTCAGATAGAGAATACAATTTTAAACAACTTTCTAATTTACTTCTATTATCTAATCTGTTTTATTCTCTTGGTATCATTTGTTGAAGGAGCAGCCATGCACTACTGGTTTCTAACTTAACACATGGGTGAGCCAATGACAATCAGTTTATATATGCAGCCACCAATCAACAGCTAGAACCTAGGTTCTCTGCTGCACATGAACTTTCCTAGATAAACATTTCAGCAAAGGATAACAAGAGAAAGAAGCAAATTAAATAATAGAAGTAAATTGGAAAGTTGTTTGAAATTGTATTCTCTATCTGAATCATGAAAGAAAAATGTTGGGTTTCATGTCCCTTTAAGAATCAACGGTTGTTGTGAATTTGGTCTTATCATAAATGTTTTAACCCCTTAATGACAAGTGACGTACCAGGTACGTCCTGCAAAAACTTGCAGTTAGTGACAATGGACGTACCTGGTACGTCACTTGTCTAAGAGAGTGCTGGAAGCGATCGCAATCGCTTCCAGCAGCTCTCAGGGTATTGCAGTGATGCCTCGATATTGAGGCATCCTGCAATACCCTTTAGAAAGCATCCGATGCAGAGAGAGCCACTCTGTGGCCCTCTCTGCACCGGTAGCGATGGTGCCGGTTCGTTGGTGGGTGGGAGCGCAACAGGGAGGCGGGTGGGCGGCCCATCGCTACCCGGCATCCGGCTCCTGTAAGTGCAATGTGCACGCCGGGTGCCGGGAGCATGCGGGGGCGCGCATGCGCGTGCGCGCGATTACCTACCCACACTGACACCAATGAGTGGGAAGAGGGGGGGAAAAAGTAAATATATGAGGATCTGGGAGGGGGTTGGGGTATTGTGGGGGGCTGCTACACTACAGAAAAATTTAAACTATCAATAAAAGATAAAAAAAAAACACTTTTTTGGGGGGCAAATTGGGTACTGGCAGACAGCTGCCAGTACCCAAGATGGCGGCAATTAGGTAGGGGAGAGGGTTAGAGAGCTGGGGGGGGGGGGATCATGGAGGTTGGGGCTAAGGCAGGAGTCCATCACAGCTAAAACATTTTATTTTTTTTTATTAAAAAAAAGAAAAACTCCTTTTATTTAGTACTGGCAGACTTTCTGCCAGTACTTAAGATGGCGGGGACAATTGTGGGGTGGGGGAGGGAAGAGAACTGTTTGGGAGGGATCAGGGGGTGGGATGTGTCAGGTGGGAGGCTGATCTCTACCCTAAAGCTAAAATTAACCCTGCAAGCTCCCTACAAGCTACCTAATTTAACCCCTTAACTGCTGGGCATAATTTACGTGTGGTGCGCAGCAGCATTTAGCGGCCTTCTACTTACCAAAAAGCAACCCCAAAGCCATATAAGTCTGCTATTTCTGAACAAAGGGGATCCCAAAGAAGCATTTACAACCATTTGTGCCTTAATTGCAGAAGCTGTTTGTAAATAATTTCAGTGGGAAACCTAAAGTTTGTGACAAAATTTGTGAAAAAGTGAACTTTTTTTTTTATTTGATGACATTTGGCGGTGAAATGGTGGCATGAAATATACCAAAATGGGCCTAGATCAATACTTTGGGTTGTCTTCTAAAAAAAAATATATACATGTCAAGGGATATTCAGGTATTCCTGACAGATATCAGGGTTCCAATGTAACTAGCGCTAATTTTGAAAAAAAGTTGTTTGGAAATAGCAAAGTGCTACTTGTATTTATGGCCCTATAACTTGCAAAAAAAGTAAAGAACATGTAAACATTGGGTATTTCTAAACTCAGGACAAAATTTAGAAACTATTTAGCATAGGTGTTTTTTGGTGATTGTAGATGTGTAACAGATTTTGGGGGTCAAAGTTAGAAAAAGTGTGTTTTTTTCAATTTTTTCCTCATATTTTATATTTTTTTTATAGGAAATTATAAGATATGATGAAAATAATGGTATCCTTAGAAAGTCCATTTAATGGCGAGAAAAACGGTATATAATATGTGTGGGTACAGTAAATGAGTAAGAGGGAAATTACAGCTAAACACAAACACTGCAGAAATGTAAAAATAGCCATTGTCATTAAGGGTAAGAAAATTGAAAAATGGTCCGGTCATTAAGGGGTTAATATGTACATAAATGTATTTATTAAATGCAACATTAACTGAGTGATATCATGCTCCATGCTATACACAAGATTTAAATAGAAATAAAATATCAGTACTACTCCAGCTCTGATTTCTGTGTTAAAGGGACATGAAATCACACATTTTTATTTCATAATTTAGATAAAACATGAAATTTTAAACAAAGTTCCAATTTGCTTCTATTATCAAATTGGCTTGATCTTCTTGGTATCCTTTGTTGAGGAGTAGGCTCAGGAGCAGCAATGCACTACTGTGAACTAGCTGAACACATCAGGTGAGCCAAATACAAGAAGCATGTAAGTGCTGCCCCCAATAAGCAACTAGCTTCTAGAAGTGCAGTTGCTCTCAAGCCTACCTAGATTTGTTTTTCAGCAAAGTATACCATGAGAACAAATCCAATTAGTCAACATAAGTAAATTGGAAAGCTGTTTAAAACTGCATGATCTATCTTAATCATGAAAGTTTAATTTTGCCTGACTTTACTGTCCCTTTATATATTGACTGTACAAAGAACATACCTACCAAATATCACTCATAATTCACCATTGCTAGTTGATTGTATTGTCTCCTTTTTATTACTTTACTTATAACATTTACAACAGTGACAGGGGCAAAAACCACTAAGTTCATTCTCTACAAAAATCAATATCCTTCCATATATTTCCCTTTTTTCTAAATATACTTGGGGGTAGTAAGTCTTTCAGATGTTTTGCTTTTCTACCTATAAATTAAGGCTTCTGGCTAATCTAATCTTTAAAGGGACATTCCAGTCAAAATTTTAAGGCACATAGATTTATTACATCTTTGAGTAGAAAAATATTTGCAATATACATGTATTAGCAAAAATGCTTCTAGTAAAAGTTATCACTGTTTTAGTGTTAACATTTTTCTCTGCACGTGCATGTGAATCATAGCTAGATATTGTCACTGCACCCACATTTTTAAATACTGCAGCTGCTCAGATCATCAGTGGGGCTTGTAATCATGTCAGCAATTAACAAACACCTAGATTACAAGTTTTGACCTATAGAGGGTGCGAAACGAACGCAACAAAAAGTTGTGTTATATCACCTCCATAGCACTGCCATTACAAGTTTTTTAAAAGCCGGCTTGTGCTTGCAATATGGTTGCGTTGAGCTCCATACCGCACAAAATACAAGCGCTGCTTTGACGTGCACGCTTTCCCCATATACATCAATGGGGAGAGAGTGTTAGAAAAAAAACTAACACCTACGATTGCGGAATTAAAAGCTCCGTAACGCAGCCCCATTGATGTCTATGGGGAAAAAAAAGGTTACGTTCAAACCTAACACCCTAACATAAACCCCAGGTCTAAACACCCCTTATCTGCCACCCCGAAATTGCAGACACCTACATAATGTTATTAACCCCTAAGCTGCCGCTCCTGATATCGCCGCCACTGAAATAAATTAACCCCTAATCTGCCGCTCCCGATATCCCCGCCACTATACTAAAGTTATTAACCCCTATTCCCCCACACCCCAGCATCGCCCACGCTATAATAAAGATATTAACACCTAATCTGCCACTCCCGAGATCACGCCACCAAAACAAATCTATTAACCCCTAATCTCCTGCTCCCGATATTGCCGCCACTATACTAAAGTTATTAACCCCTATTCCCCTGCACCCCAACATTGCCCACACTATACTAAAGATATTAACCCCTATTCCACCGCTCCCCGATATCGCCGCCACTAAAGTTATTAACCCCTAAACCTCTGGCCTCCCACATCACTACCACTAAATAAACCTATTAACCTCAAAATCGCCAGCCCCCCACATCGCAACAACCTAAATTAAACTATATTAACTGCTGGTGCACGGTGCATACTTAAATACACTTTTGAAACAGCTATAGCTTTTATTAGAAGCATTTTTGCTAATGCATGTATATTACAAAATTGCTTCTGTTCAATACCGAAATGCACCCATGTGGTTTCCAATTTTGGCTGGAATATCCCTTTAAATATTGAATCAAGCTCTAATACATGTTAGTGTCTTATATTTTCTCTACTTTCAGATATTGAGAGTTTTAGTCAGTAATAAAAGAAACCACTATCTGTTCCTCATCTGTTCTATTTACACACTCAGAGGGTTTTAGCTCTATAATTCAATAGGTCTTTTTTATCTACATTTTTAATGTCCTCTTTTAAAGGGACAGGCTAGTCAAAATTAAACTTTCATGATTCAGATAGGGCATGTAATTTTAAACAACTTTCCAATTTACTTCTATTATCTAATTTGCTCAATTCTTTAGATATCCTTTGTTGAAGCAATAGCAATGCACATGTGTGAGCCAATCACACAAGGCCTCTATGTGCAGCAACCAATCAGCAGCTACTGAGCATATCTAGATATGCTTTTCAGCAAGTGATATCAAGAGAATGAAGCAAATTAGATAATAGAAGTAAATTATAAAGTTCTTTAAAATGACATGCTCTTTCTAAATCACGAAAGAAAAAAATTGGGTTTCATGTCCCTTTAAGTCACCCACTGTTTTCATAGCGTAATCTTTTTCATTAAACCTCTGTTCCAAAATCTCAACTTGCTAACTGTACATGTCAATACTGTAATGTTTTTTCTAATTCTTACAATTTGCCCCGATGGGATGTTTTTTTTATCCATTTATTATGATGATAACTTCTTGGGTGTATATAGATATTTAAATCCATCTCTTTAAAGTGGGTTTTTGTAGTGAGATATTTATTGCTAAACTATATATCTAGGTTCACAAAAGTGATAATTTACTCATTAATATTGTGTGTACATTTAATACCATAAGAATTTTCATTCATATTCATAGAAATGGCTATTATAATAGCCAGGTTTCTGTTATTGAAATTTTGGATTTCTAAAAAAACTCCATCTGTAGCAGAATTTAATAAACAGATATTCAACAAAATGATTGCAGAACAATGTATGATAGAGCATGATAAAGTCAAAGAAATCAAAAGGTTTTTCAAGAAATGGGATGTATTTATTCAATCAACCCAAAAGAAAATTATAAACCCTCTGTGATCTTCTGAATATGTAATGAATGCAATACTAAGGAATGAATGACCTATTATATAATAGCCCCTACTTTATATGGTTATGATAGAACGGTAGAAGGTTGATGTATCGCCCCTCTTTTTATTTCCTGGCTCTATGTTTTTGTAAAAAATATACATGTGCAGAAAGGTATCCAATCTAAGATTATTTAAGGCAAAACGGGAGACAGTGGCACAATGTATTACGAATAAGTGCTCATTTTGCATGATGTGGATCAATATAGTTAGAGAATGTCGTGGTTTATACAACTATTAATTTTGTGGTTATTCACACTCACTGTATCAGGAAATGGAATGATGTCAGCTGAGTATTTTATGTTTAAACATGTTTTGTATAAATAAGCAAGGTATGCTTCCCACTTTCATGCATGTAATTTGTCTGATATGTACTGGGTTTTGTTTTCCTTTCATTGTATCTTGAATTGGATTACCAATAAATAAATTATTTGAAAAAAAAAAAGAAAGGATTCTAGATTACCTCTTTCACCCTTCTAAATGATAAACAAATAATCAAAACCACCCCACAAAACCTTTTGTTCTACTATTTAAATGCACAATTAAGTATTTTTTTTTTTAAATTTATGCATGAGATAATTCACAACATTAAAAAATATGTGCATGCAAAAACAGAATTGATGCTTACCTGATAAATTACTTTCTCCAACGGTGTGTCCGGTCCACGGCGTCATCCTTACTTGTGGGAATATCTCTTCCCCAACAGGAAATGGCAAAGAGTCCCAGCAAAGCTGGCCATATAGTCCCTCCTAGGCTCCGCCCACCCCAGTCATTCGACCGACGGACAGGAGGAAAAATATAGGAGAAACCATATGGTACCGTGGTGACTGTAGTTAGAGAAAATAATTCATCAGACCTGATTAAAAAACCAGGGCGGGCCGTGGGCCGGACACACCCTTGGAGAAAGTAATTTATCAGGTAAGCATAAATTCTGTTTTCTCCAACATTGGTGTGTCCGGTCCACGGCGTCATCCTTACTTGTGGGAACCAATACCAAAGCTTTAGGACACGGATGAAGGGAGGGAGCAAATCAGGTTACCTAAACGGAAGGCACCATGGCTTGCAAAACCTTTCTCCCAAAAATAGCCTCCGAAGAAGCAAAAGTATCAAATTTGTAGAATATGGTAAAAGTGTGCAGTGAAGACCAAGTCGCTGCCTTACATATCTGATCAACAGAAGCCTCGTTCTTGAAGGCCCATGTGGAAGCCACAGCCCTAGTGGAGTGAGCTGTGACTCTTTCAGGAGGCTGCCGTCCGGCAGTCTCGTAAGCCAATTGGATGATGCTTTTAAGCCAAAAAGAGAGGTAGAAGTCGCCTTTTGACCTCTCCTTTTACCAGAATAGACGACAAACAGAGAAGATGTTTGTCTGAAATCTTTTGTAGCTTCTAAATAGAATTTTAGAACACGGACTACGTCCAAATTGTGTAACAAACGTTCCTTCTTTGAAACTGGATTCAGACACAAAGAAGGTACAACTATCTCCTGGTTAATATTTTTGTTAGAAACAACCTTTGGAAGAAAACCAGGCTTAGTACGCAAAACCACCTTATCTGCATGGAACACCAGATAGGGCGGAGCACACTGCAGAGCAGATAACTCTGAAACTCTTCTAGCAGAAGAAATAGCAACCAAAAACAAAACTTTCCAAGATAACAACTTAATATCTATGGAATGTAGAGGTTCAAACGGAACCCCTTGAAGAACTGAAAGAACTAAATTTAAACTCCAGGGAGGAGTCAAAGGTCTGTAAACAGGCTTGATCCTAACCAGAGCCTGAACAAATGCTTGAACATCTGGCATGGCCGCCAGTCGTTTGTGTAGTAAGACAGATAAAGCAGAAATCTGTCCCTTTAGAGAACTCGCAGATAATCCTTTATCCAAACCTTGCAGAAAGGAAAGAATCTTAGGAATTTTTATCTTATTCCAAGGTAATCCCTTGGATCCACACCAGCAGATATATCTTTTCCATATCTTATGGTAAATCTTTCTAGTTACCGGTTTTCTGGCCTGAACCAGAGTATCAATCACAGAATCTGAAAACCCACGCTTTGATAGAATCAAGCGTTCAATCTCCAAGCTGTCAGCTGGAGGGAAACCAGATTTGGATGTTCGAATGGACTCTGAACAAGAAGGTCCTGTCTCAAAGGTAGCTTCCATGGTGGAACCGATGACATATTCACCAGGTCTGCATACCAAGTCCTGCGTGGCCACGCAGGGGCTATCAAGATCACCGAAGCCCTCTCCTGTTTGATCCTGGCTACCAGCCTGGGAATGAGAGGAAACGGTGGAAACACATAAGCTAGGTTGAAGGTCCAAGGCGCTACTAGTGCATCCACTAGAGTCGCCTTGGGATCCCTGGATCTGGACCCATAGCAAGGAACCTTGAAGTTCTGACGAGACGCCATCAGATCCATGACTGGAATGCCCCATAATTGAGTCAATTGGGCAAAAATCTCCGGGTGGAGTTCCCACTCCCCCGGATGGAATGTCTGACAATTCAGATAATCCGCTTCCCAGTTTTCCACACCTGGGATGTGGATCGCAGATAGATGGCAGGAGTGATTCTCCGCCCATTGTATTATTTTGGTTACTTCTTTCATCGCCAGGGAACTCCTTGTTCCCCCCTGATGATTGATATACGCAACAGTCGTCATGTTGTCTGATTGGAATCTTATGAATCTGGCCTTTGCAAGCTGAGGCCAAGCCCTGAGAGCATTGAATATCGCTCTTAGTTCCAGAATGTTTATCGGGAGAAGAGACTCTTCCCGAGACCATAGTCCCTGAGCTTTCAGGGATTTCCAGACCGCACCCCAGCCCACTAGACTGGCGTCTGTCGTGACAATGACCCACTCTGGTCTGCGGAAGCTCATTCCCTGGGATAGGTGGTCCAGGGATATCCACCAACGGAGTGAATCTCTGGTCTTCTGATCTACTTGAATCACTGGAGACAAGTTTGTATAGTCCCCATTCCACTGTTTCAGCATGCACAGTTGTAATGGTCTTAGATGAATTCGCGCAAAAGGCACTATGTCCATTGCCGCAACCATCAACCCTACTACTTCCATGCACTGAGCTATGGAAGGACATGGAACAGAATGAAGAACTTGACAAGCGCTTAGAAGTTTTGACTTTCTGACATCTGTCAGAAAGATCCTCATTTCTAAGGAATCTATTATTGTTCCCAAGAAGGGAACTCTTGTTGACGGAGACAGAGAACTTTTTTCTATGTTCACCTTCCATCCGTGAGATCTGAGAAAGGCCAGAACGATGTCTGTATGAGCCTTTGATTTTGAAAGGGACGACGCTTGTATTAGAATGTCGTCCAAGTATGGTACTACTGCAATGCCCCTCGGTCTTAGAACCGCTAGAAGGGACCCGAGTACCTTTGTGAAAATCCTTGGAGCAGTGGCTAATCCGAATGGGAGGGCCACAAACTGGTAATGTTTGTCCAGAAAGGCGAACCTTAGGAACTGATGATGTTCTTTGTGGATAGGAATATGTAGGTACGCATCCTTTAGATCCACGGTAGTCATAAATTGACCTTCCTGGATAGTGGGTAGAATCGTTCGAATGGTTTCCATTTTGAATGATGGTACCCTGAGAAATTTGTTTAGGATCTTTAAATCCAGAATTAGTCTGAAGGTTCCCTCTTTTTTGGGAACTACGAACAGATTTGAGTAAAATCCCATTCCTTGTTCCATCATTGGAACTGGGTGTATCACTCCCATCTTTAACAGGTCTTCTACACAATGTAAGAACGCCTGTCTCTTTATTTGGTTTGAGGATAAGTGAGACATGTGGAACCTTCCACTTGGGGGTAGTTCCTTGAATTCCAGAAGATAACCCTGAGAAACTATTTCTAGCGTCCAGGGATCCTGAACATCTCTTGCCCTAGCCTGAGCAAAGAGAGAGAGTCTGCCCCCCACTAGATCCGGTCCCGGATCGGGGGCTACTCCTTCATGCTGTTTTGTTAGCAGCGGCAGGCTTCTTGGCCTGCTTACCCTTCTTCCAGCCTTGCATCGGTTTCCAGGCTGGTTTGGTCTGTGAGGTATTACCCTCTTGCTTAGAGGATGCAGAATTAGAGCCCGGTCCGTTCCTGAAATTACGAAAGGAACGAAAATTAGACTTATTCTTGGCCTTGAAAGGCCTATCTTGTGGGAGGGCGTGACCCTTTCCCCCAGTGATGTCTGAGATAATCTCTTTCAATCCTGGTCCAAAGATACCCTTGAAGGGGATGTTAAGCAATTTTGTCTTGGATGATACATCTGCTGACCAAGACTTTAGCCAGAGCGCTCTGCACGCCACAATTGCAAACCCTGAATTTTTCACAGCTAATCTAGCTAATTGCAAAGCAGCATCTAAAATAAAAGAATTAGCCAACTTAAGTGTGTGAACTCTGTCCATAACCTCCTCATATGGAGTCTCTCTACTGAGCGACTTTTCTAGTTCCTCGAACCAGAACCACGCTGCTGTAGTGACAGGAACAATGCATGAAATGGGTTGTAGAAGGTAACCTTGCTGTACAAAAATCTTTTTAAGCAAACCTTCCAATTTTTTATCCATAGGATCTGTGAAAGCACAACTATCCTCGATAGGAATAGTAGTGCGCTTGTTTAGAGTAGAAACTGCCCCCTAGACCTTAGGGACTGTCTGCCATAAGTCCTTTCTGGGGTCGACCATAGGAAATAATTTCTTAAATATAGGAGGGGGAACAAAAAGTATGCCGGGCTTCTCCCACTCCTTATTCACTATGTCCGCCACCCGCTTGGGTATAGGAAAAGCGTCGGGGTGCACCGGAACCTCTAGGAACTTGTCCATCTTGCATAATTTTTCTGGAATGACCAAGCTGTCACAATCATCCAGAGTAGATAACACCTCCTTAAGCAGTGCGCGGAGATGTTCTAACTTAAATTTAAATGTCACAACATCAGGTTCAGCCTGTTGGGAAATTTTTCCTGAATCTGAAATTTCCCCATCTGACAAAACCTCCCTCATGGCCCCTTCAGATTGGTGTGAGGGTATGACAGAACCATTATCATCAGCGCCCTCCTGCTCTTCAGTGTTTAAAACAGAGCAATCGCGCTTTCTCTGATATGCAGGCATTTTGGATAAAATATTTGCTATGGAGTTATCCATTACAGCCGTCAATTGTTGCATGGTAATAAGCATTGGCGCGCTAGTACTAGGGGCCTCCTGCGTGGGCAAAACTGGCGTAGACACAGAAGGAGATGATGTAGAACCATGTCTACTCCCTTCATCTGAGGAATTATCTTGGGCAATTTCATTATCTGTGGCAGTACTGTCCTTACTTTGTTTGGACGCTATGGCACAATTATCACACAATTTTGAAGGGGGAGACACATTGGCTTTCATACATATAGAACATAGCTTATCTGAAGGCACAGACATGTTAAACAGGCTTAAACTTGTCAATAAAGCACAAAAAAACGTTTTAAAACAAAACCGTTACTGTCTCTTTAAATTTTAAACAGAGCACACTTTATTACTGAATATGTGAAAAAATATGAAGGAATTGTTCAAATCACCACAGTGTCTTAAAGCATTAAAAGTATTGCACACCAATTTTCAGAGCTTTAACCCTTAAAATAACGAAACCGGAGCCGGTTACAGATTTAACCCCTATACAGTCCCAGCTACAGCCTTTGCTGAGACTTTACCAAGGCCTTTTAGGAACTTTTCCAACTGTTTTCAGGTCCTCACACATGCATCTGCATGTCTTGCTCTCAAAAACAACTGCGCAGTAATGGCGCGAAAATGAGGCTCAGCCTACAACTGGGAAGGCCCTTCCTGACTGGAAAAGGTGTCTAACATAGTGCCTGACGTTAAAAAACGTTCCCCAAGTTTATAAGTGTGAATTATCAGCATAAACATGTATAAAATGTCCAAATAAAGCAATCGATCTAGCCCATAAAAGTGTCTACCAGTTTTATAGCCCATATTAAGCCCTTTATTCTGTTTGAGACTAAGAAAATGGCTTACCGGTCCCCATGAGGGGAAATGACAGCCTTCCAGCATTACACAGTCTTGTTAGAAATATGGCTAGTCATACCTTAAGCAGAAAAGTCTGCTAACTGTTTCCCCCAACTGAAGTTACTTCATCTCAACAGTCCTATGTGGAAACAGCAATCGATTTTAGTTACTGTCTGCTAAAATCATCTTCCTCTCACAAACAGAATTCTTCATCCTTTTCTGTTTCAGAGTAAATAGTACATAGCAGCACTATTTTAAAATAACAAACTCTTGATAGTAGAATAAAAAACTACAACTAAACACCACAAACTCTTAACCATCTCCGTGGAGATGTTGCCTGTGCAACAGCAAAGAGAATGACTGGGGTGGGCGGAGCCTAGGAGGGACTATATGGCCAGCTTTGCTGGGACTCTTTGCCATTTCCTGTTGGGGAAGAGATATTCCCACAAGTAAGGATGACGCCGTGGACCGGACACACCAATGTTGGAGAAATAAATGTTTTAAAACCACTTGAAACTGCAATTTTGTTAGTAAATTATGCAATGGTTTGCAAGCCCCGGACACGCCCCTTGAAAAGTCAGTGGAATCTTGTCTATCTTACCTCCTTTGCTGTGGCCAATTAGGGACATATATAAACAAACTCCTGCACATATCCACCATTGTGGATGTGCAGGTTATAGGAATGTCAGGGTATTCCATGTAATGCACTCAAGCCTCCCAGGGGAAGTGGAAGCAGAATGTTTTTCAGATAAAAATTACAGAAAAAGCATGCAAAATAATAAGTTAATTTCAAATCATTTAATTATGCATAATGAAACATTTTACTGTGAATTAAATTATGGTCTCAATGCCCCGTTTAACTTAATTGGCTGATTTTTAGTATGCTACTAAACCAACGCTACAATGATTGAACAGTAGCTTCTGCATTAAGTGATTGTGTACAGTTAATTAATATACAGAACATATTCATGTAATCTTAAATTGTGTACCATAAGCTCAAATATATTTTCCCATAGCTAAAATGTTAAATACTTGTTAATATTAAGAGCAACTGGTACATAATCTTCCGATTAAAAATTGAATGTGTTATATTTGATGAGAGCATTTAAGGGGTTAATCTCTTCAATCTTTCAACATGTTTAGATTCCGCTGCACCATTAATGTTCCTCTGTAAGCAGGATAATTTTATCTAAAATGCAGATTTAAAATATGCATGAAAAGCCAGAATGAAAAACAAAAAAAATATGAACCTTGTCCTGTAGTAACAGATTTTTTAGGTATAAAACAGTCATTTGCCGGGATTTCAAAGCCATCTGTTTTCAAAGACTACCTTCCTCGTTGTTTACCACAGGCTGTCTGTTTTAACAACCTCCGGTGGGATTTCGCACACCTCATTATGCAAAAACCACTGTATATGCATTCACGCCAGCACTTCCATCTATTGTGCACGCATAGCACCTTTTGTATTAGATGTTCAATCCTTCTGAGGCTGCAGTTTACAATCACTATCCATATGCATAATTCTCTGTGTTACTGCCATGGTTTTAAGCTCCAACATTTTTTGGGGGCTCATTTTATATTTTCCTTTGTGCTCCAGCCACATAAAGCTTGAACAGCTTAGCTATAAAATTAGGGCCAAAATTAACTTCAAATTTAGAAACCACTTAGATCATTCTCTTAATAGACATCAATGGGGAGAGCCGGCTGAGAAAAAGTCTAGCACCTGCAAAAAAGCAGCATATAACTCAGTAACACAGCCCCATTGATTCCTATGGGGAAACTAAAGTTATGTTTACACCTAACACCCTAACATGAACCCCGAGTCTAAACACCCCTAAATTTACACTTATTAACCCCTAATCTGCCGCCCCCGACATTGCTGACACCTACATTATATTTATTAACCCCTAATCTGCCACTCCGGACATCACTACCACCTACATTATACTTATTAACCCCTAATCTGCTGCCCCAACATTGACGCCACCTACATTATACTTATTAACCCCTAATTTTCCTTCCCCAATGTCGCCGCAACCTACCTACATTTATTAACCCCTAATCTGCCGCCCCCAACATCGCCATCACTATTCTAAATTTATTAACCCCTAAACCTAAGTCTAACCCTAACACCCCCTAACTTAAATATAATTTAAATCAATCTAAATAAAATTCCTAACATTAACTAAATTATTCCTATTTAAAACTAAATACTTACCTATAAAATAAACCCTAAGCTAGCTACAATATAACTAATAGTTACATTGTATCTTGCATCAGGTTTATTTTTATTTTACAGGCAAGTTTGTATTTATTTTATCTAGGTAGAATAGTTACTAAATAGTTATTAACTATTTAATAACTACCTAGCTAAAATAAATACAAATTGACCTGTAAAATAACACCACACTACAATTAAATAAATTCCCTAAATGAAATACAATTAAATAAATTAAATTAGCTAAATTACCACACAAAAACAATAAATTACAGAAAATAAAAAACAAATTACAAGATATTTAAATTAATTACACAGAATCTAAGAGCCCTATCAAAATAAAAAAAATCTAGCCTACAATAAACTACATATAGCCTTTAAAAGGGCCTTTGCGGGGCATTGCCCCAAAGAAATCAGATATTTTACCTGTAAAAAAAAATACAAACAACCCCCCAACAGTAAAACCCACCACCCACACAACCAAACCCCCCCCCAAATAAAAGCCTATTTAAAAAAACCTAAGCTCCCCATTGCCCTGAAAAGGGCTTTCGGATGGGCATTGCCCTTAAAAGGGCATTTAGCTCTATTGCAGCCCAAAGCCCTAACCTAAAAAATAAACCCACCCAATACACCCTTAAAAAATCCTAACACTAACCCTCGAAGATTCACTTACTGGGAGAAGTCTTCATCCAAGCGGCAAGATGTCCTCAACGAAGCCGGCAGAAGTGGTCCTCCAGACGGACAGAAGTCTTCATCCAGACGGGCAGAAGTCTTCATCCAGACGGCATCTTCTATCTTCATCCATCCAGCGCGGAGCGGGTCAATCTTTAAGACATCCGGCGCGAAGCATCCTCTTCTTCCGACGGACTAACGACGAATGAAGGTTACTTTAAATGACGTCATCCAAGATGGCATCCCTTAGATTCCGATTGGCTGATAGAATTCTATCAGCCAATCGGAATTAAGGTTGAAAAAATCCTATTGGCTGATTGGATCAGCCAATAGGATTGAAGTTTGATCCTATTGGCTGATCCAATCAGCCAATAGGATTGAGCTTGCATTCAATTGGCTGATTGGAACAGCCAATAGAATGCGAGCTCAATCCTATTGTAGCTAGTTTAGGGTTTATTTTATAGGTAAGTATTTAGTTTTAAATATGAATCATTTAGGTGATAATAGTAGGTTTTATTTAGATTTATTTAAATTATATTTAAGTTAGGGGGTGTTAGAGTTAGGGTTAGACTTAGATTTAGGGGTTAATAAATTTAATATAGTGGCGGCGACGTTGGGGGCAGCAGATTAGGGGTTAATAAATGTAGCTAGGTGGCGGCAATGTTAGGGACAGCAGATTAGGGGTTAATAATATTTAACTAATGTTTGCGAGGCAGGAGTGCGTCGGTTTAGGGGTTAATATGTTTATAATAGTGGCGGCAATGTCCGGAATGGCAGATTAGGGTTTAATATTTTTATTTTAGTGTTTGCGATGCGGGATGGCCTCGGTTTAAGGGTTAACAAATAGTTTATAGTTTTTTTTTAGCACTTTAGTTATTAGTTTTATGCTACGGCTTTGTAGTGTAAAACTCATAACTACTGACTTTAAAATGCAGTAGGAATCTTGATGGGATAGGGTGTACTGCTCACTTTTTGGCCTCCCAGGACAAACTCGTAATACCAGCACTATGGAAGTCCCATAGAAAAAAAAGACTATACGCAATTTACATAAGTTGGTTTGCAGGAAGGCCAAAAAAGTGTGCGGTGCCCCTAAACCTGCAAGACTCGTAATTCCAGCGGTAGTGAAAAAACAGCGTTAGGACCTGTTAACGCTGCTTTTTCAGCTTACCGCAAAACTCGTAATCTAGCCGCTACTTTTTAAATAAAGATAGCAAGAGAACAAATAAAATTTGATAGGAGTAAATTAGAAAGTTGCATAAAATTACATACTCTGAATCTTAAAGAAACGGGTGTTGTCATGTTGAAACCTAGGTTTCACTTATCTAATCTCTTCTGCTAAGGTTGCACACCATTTTCCATGTTAAATAATAGAAACAAGTAACAAAAGAAATAATGAAGGAATGTCCATTATAAAACATTTTTTTACTACTCATAATTAAACATTTTGGGCAAAATTACAAGTGGAGCAGTATTTTGCGTTTTTTGCTATAGCGAAAACTCCGCTAGAATTAAGCTTTTTGTGCTATTCGGTTAGCGCTGGTATTACAAGTTGAAAAAAACATTCCCTGGGGAAAAGTAGAATTGCAATTGCGATTTTACTCAACTTGTAATATGAGTGCAATTTAAACGGTGCGTAAAGGATTGCAAAAAGCCTTGCGAAATGGTTTGCACTCCACTTGTAATCTAGCCCTTTATATTACAATCTATTAGTGTTTAATGTCCCTTAATAGTAATTAACACACATTTTTGTAATCCTGATGCATGATTTACATATATATATTTTAAAGTGGACAAGCAGCAATTTCAAATAACTGTAAAACATTAACAATTGATATACGGCATGTAGCTTTCATTATAATTGCAGCACAGCATATCATGTTGCACTTCTTTAAATTTATGTGACATTCCTGCCAATTCATTGCATGCTTCTTTGGCAATGAAATAATATTATATGACCTGAAAGGTTATTATTTTTTGATTAAGCATCGCTGAGATCTTGTTTCACCTCTAAAAATGAATGTCATTCCCAGTTACTGCAGTGTGTCTGAGTACAAGCTAACCTGATCCAGTGAGGATATAAGCACAGTTTGGCAAATATCATTTATTTGATATTTGGGTCTTAAAAGAAAGAAGAAAAAAAAAAAAAAGCTAGCGGATACACATCTCTACACAATTGTTTCCCTTTATTGCTTGCCAGAAAAGCTTTGTTCAGCCAGTGTCCCAATATTTTCTCTGCTAGTGTGTTCCTAAACACTGTGCAGATCATCTCCAGGGCAAATTCAATGGCTCATTACATAGAATTGAGAAGTGGTCAGCAGCTGCACACAATTAACACAGCTTGAGATTGGTCTTACGGCAGCATTTTGGGTCATATGTATAATTATGTCCTAGATCTTTCTTTGAGTGTCTGTATATCAGAACTAATTCCCTGTTTAAACACTCTTCCTCTGAATTTCCTAGATAATTATTTATTTGGATGCAGTAGCACTGAAATAACAAAATGCCAAATACTGTAATTATATTCCACTGGTTACTTAGGTTAGCTCTGAGCTATACTTCTCAAAAAAACATGGAAAATAATCAGTGGTGTCCATTTGCAAATTGAAGAGAATACCTGGATAGCTTAAAGGGACAGTCAACACCAGAATTGTTGCTGTTTAAAAAGAAAGATAATCCCTTTATTACTCATTCCCCAGTATTGCATAACCAACACTGTTATAAAAATACACTTTTTACCTCTGTGATTACCTTGTAACCTAAGCCTCTGCAAACTGCCCGCTTAATTTAGTTTTTTTGACAGACTTGCATTTTAGCAAATCAGTGCTCACTCCAGGGTGAGCATAACGTTATCCATATGAAACACATGAACTAATGCCCTCTAGTGGTCAAAATGCATTCAGATTAGAGGCAGTCTTCATGGTCTAAGAAATTAGCATATGAACCTCCTAGAATTAGCTTTCAACTAAGAATACAAAAAGAACAAAGCAAAATTGGGGATAAACGTAAATTGGAAAGTTGTTTAAAATTACATTCCCTATTTAAATCATGAACTTTTATCAAGACCTTGATAAAGGCCTAGAAGGGCCGAAACGCGTAGACCTTGTACTGGTAAGCCTGATTTTATTGGAGCCAACATTTGTAAACCTGCTACACATTGTTTTCTATTTCTTCTCTTCACAGGTATTTTTCAGTTTTATTTTTTATATTTATTTTTTTATATATATCTTTTCGTCATATTTTTTCATCATGGTTTTCTCTCCTGTTATGTAAGTGAATCCCTCACATTTAAGGAAAAAGGTTCCAACATTTTTTCATATTTGGAAACATATTTGGAAACGTTCAGTTGGAGTGACTTTGTCTGTTGCTGATTAACACATTTCATCACACTGAGTTTTTACGTCATTGATTTTTCAAATTTTTTTACTTAATTTTTCTTTTTCATTAGTATTTTTCACATTGGGATCCGTTCTCTTGCTTTACAATTTGTTTTCCCACTGATTAATTTTTTCATTTTTTCACTTTTTTCACTTTTCTAAAAACAAACTCAGCTGATTTATTTTCACATTTATATTGGATTACAATTTGGGACACATTATTTTGGACACATATATTGAAGATTTGTTGTTGGGACCTGACCTTTACCACAATTCATTTTGAGTCACTGATTTATTTTTATTGGACACTACTCTTGGACACTATTTTGTGAATATTTTGTTATTTACACATTTAACTTTCACTAACCCCTGCAGAATCAGCTTAATCAAGTGCAATACTTGAGGATTGCCTTGTATTTCTATTGTATCAATTGTCTAATATATCGTTTACATATGTTTATCTAGACCAACTTTAATTTTAATATATTGTAATTTTAATATATTGTAATATTCGTGGATCCATGAATTAGGAGATTTTATTGTTTTTATTGTCATTAATTTGTGTAGATTTCATTGTGTAGTAAGAAATTTTAATTTTCATAAAACCTAGCCTCCGTTAGTTGGCGCCTGGTAATCCCATTCTCTGTAGTTAAAAACCACAAACAGAGCAAAAGACTAGCGAAAATCCTTAGTCGCCTGTAAATAGAGTTTTAACGCATGCACCACGTCTAAGTTGTGCAGCAGATGTTCCTTATGAGAATATGGGTTAGGACATAAAGAAGGAACAACAATCTCCTGATTATTGTTCCTATCTGAAACCACTTTAGGGAGAAAACCTAACTTAGTAGGCAAAACTACCTTATCCGAATGAAAGATAAGGTAAGGAGACTCATACTGTAACGCCGAGAGCTCTGAGACTCTACGAGCAGATGAAATAGCAATAAGAAACAAAACCTTCCAAGATAACAATTTAATATCTAAGCAATGCATAGGCTCAAACGGAGCCTGTCGAAGAACCTTAAGAAAAAGGTTAAGACTCCAAGGAGGAGTAACAGGTTTAAACACAGGCCTGATTCTGACCAAGGCCTGACAGAACGATTGTACATCTGGTACATCCGCCAGACGTTTATGTAACAAAATAGACAAGGCAGATATTTGACATTTCAAAGAACTTGCCATTAAACCCTTCTCCAAACCCTTTTGGAGAAAAAACTGAATTCTAGGAATCTGAACTCTACTCCAAGAGTAGTCTCTGGATTCACACCAATACAGATATTTACGCCATATCTTTTAGTAAATCTTCCTGATTACAGGTTTACGAGCCTGATTCATGGTCTCAATGACCAACTCAGAAAATCCCCGCTTAGATAGGATTAAACGTTCAATCTCCAAGCAGTCAGTTTCAGAGAAACAAGATTTGGATGAAGGAAGGGCCCTTGAAGTAGAAGGTCCTTCCTCAGTGGAAGTCTCCAAGGTGGGAGAGATGACATCTCCACTAGGTCTCCATACCAGATCCTGCGAGGCCATGCCGATGCAATGGGGATCACCAACGCCCTCTCCTGTTTGATTCGAGCAATGACCCGAGGAAGGAGAGCAAACAGAGGAAATAGGTATGCGAGACTGAAATTCCAAGGGACCGCCAGTACAGCCTGAGGATCCCTTGACCCGTAACTCGGGAGCTTGGCATTCTGACAAGATGCCATGAGATCCAGTTCTGGCTGTTTCCATTTGAGAATTAAGCTGGAAAGCACCTCCAGATGGAGTTCCCACTCCCCCGGGTGAAAGGTGTGTCTGCTCAGAAAATCCACTTCCCAATTGTCCACTTCTGTGGATCGCAGATAGACAGAAGTTGTGGGTCTCCACCCACTGAATAATTTTAGCTACTTCTGTCAAGGAACTCAGAGTTCCCCCCTGATGGTTGATGTAAGCCACTTAATAAATGTTGTCCGACTGGAACCTGATAAACCAGGCTGAAGCTAACTGATGCCAGGCCAGAAGAACATTGAAGATTGCCCTCAGCTCCAGAATGTTTATGGGGAGAACAGACTCCTCCAGAGTCCATGTCCCCTGAGTCTTTAGAGAGCCCAAGACTGCTCCCTAAACCAGCAGGCTGGCGTCTGTTGTCACAATCACCCAAGTGGGTCTGTGGAAGCAGGCTCCTTGGGAGAAATGTTCCTGAGACAACCACCAAAGAAGAGAATCTCTTGTCGTCTGGTCCAGATGTAGTCGCAGAGACAGATCTGCATAATCCCCGTTCCACTGTCTGAGCATGCATAACTGCAGAGGTCTGAGGTGGAAAAGGTCGAACGGAATGATGCCCATGGCAGCTACCATCAGACTGATCACCTCCATACATTGAGCCACTGACGGCCGAGGAGAGGACTGAAGTGCTAGACAAGAATCAAAGATCTTTGATTTTCTGTCCTCTGTCAGAAATATTTTCATCGATAGGGAATCTATTATGGTTCCCCAGAACACTACCCTTGTAGCTGGAATTAAGGAACTTTTTCCCAAATTCACCTTCCATCCGTGAGAGCGCAGGAAGGATAACAACATCTCTGTGTGGGAGTTCGCTTGTTGAAAGGATGGTGCCTGAACCATATAAGGCGCCACTGCAATGGCCCGCAACCAAAGCACTTGCATCAGGGATCCTAGGACTTTTGAAAAAAATCTGGGAGCTGTGGCAAGGCCGAATGGAAGAGCCACAAACTGGAAGTGTTTGTCTAGAAATGCGAACCTCAGAAACTTGTGATGATCCCTGTGGATGGGAACATGCAGGTACGCGTCCTTTAGGTATACTGTTGTCATAAATTGACCCTCTTGAACCAAGGGAAGAATGGAATGAATAGTTTCCATCTTGAAGGACGTTACACTGAGGAACTTGTTTAGATGAACGGATTGGAGTAAAATTCTAGACCCTGTTCCTGCATTGGAACAGGAACTATCACTCCCAGGATGGAAAATTCTTGAACACAGTGTAAGAACACCTCTCTTTTTATCTGGTCTACAGATAATCTTGAGAGCAGAAACCTGCCCCTGGGAGGAAAGGTCTTGAACTCTAGTTTGTAGCCCTGGGACATGATGCCCACCACCCAGGGATCCTGAACATCCCAAACCCAAGCCTGAGTGAAGAAGGAAAGTCTACCCCCCACAAGACCCGGTCCCAGATCGGGGGCAGACCTTTAATGACTTTGAGTCATTAGCTGGCTTCTTAGATTGCTTTTTCTTGTTCCACGACTGGTTGAACCTCCAAGAAGGCTTGGACTGTTCCTGCTTTGTAGAGGCTTACCCTTAAAGTTTCAAAAGGAACGAAAATGACTCTGCCGTCCCTTCTGCTTATTCCTCTTATCCTAAGGGAGGAAATTACCCTTTCCTCCGGATATGTCGGAAATAATCTCAACCCGGCCCGGCCAAAACAAGATCTTACCCTTGTAGGGAATCGCCAAAAACATAATTTATGCTTACCTGATAAATTTATTTCTCTTGTAGTGTGTTCAGTCCACGGGTCATCCATTACTTATGGGATATATTCTCCTCCCCAACAGGAAGTTGCAAGAGGATCACCTAAGCAGAGCTGCTATATAGCTCCTCCCCTCACATGTCATATCCAGTCATTCGACCGAAACAAGACGAGAAAAGAGAAACTATAGGGTGCAGTGGTGACTGGAGTTATAATTTAAAATTTAGAACCTGCCTCAAATAGACAGGGTGGGCCGTGGACTGAACACACTACAAGAGAAATAAATTTATCAGGTAAGCATAAATTATGTTTTCTCTTGTTAAGTGTGTTCAGTCCACGGGTCATCCATTACTTATGGGATACCAATACCAAAGCTAAAGTACACGGATGATGGGAGGGACAAGGCAGGAACATTAAACAGAAGGAACCACTGCCTGTAGAACCTTTCTCCCAAAAACAGCCTCCGAAGAAGCAAAAGTGTCAAATTTGTAAAATTTGGAAAAAGTATGAAGTGAAGACCAAGTTGCAGCCTTGCAAATCTGTTCAACAGAGGCCTCATTCTTAAAGGCCCAGGTGGAAGCCACAGCTCTAGTGGAATGAGCTGTAATTCTTTCAGGAGGCTGCTGTCCAGCAGTCTCATAGGCTAAGCGTATTATGCTACGAAGCCAAAAAGAGAGAGAGGTAGCCGAAGCCTTTTGACCTCTCCTCTGTCCAGAGTAAACGACAAACAGAGAAGAAGTTTGTCGAAAATCTTTAGTTGCCTGTAAGTAGAACTTCAGAGCACGGACCACGTCTAGATTATGCAAAAGACGTTCCTTCTTTGAAGAAGGATTAGGACATAAGGATGGAACAACAATCTCTTGATTGATATTCTTGTTAGAAACAACCTTAGGTAAAAACCTAGGTTTAGTACGCAGGACTACCTTGTCTGAATGAAAGATCAGATAAGGAGAATCACAATGTAAGGCAGATAACTCAGAGACTCTTCGAGCCGAGCAAATAGCCATCAAAAACAGAACTTTCCAAGATAAAAGCTTAATATCAATGGAATGAAGGGGTTCAAACGGAACACCCTGAAGAACTTTAAGAACCAAGTTTAAGCTCCACGGAGGAGCAACAGCTTTAAACACAGGCTTAATCCTAGCCAAAGCCTGACAAAAAGCCTGAACGTCTGGATTCTCTGCCAGACGCTTGCGTAAAAGAATAGACAGAGCAGAAATCTGTCCCTTTACTGATCTAGCGGATAAGCCCTTTTCTAAACCCTCTTGTAGAAAAGACAATATCCTAGGAATCCTAACCTTACTCCATGAGTAACTCTTGGATTCACACCAATATAAATATTTACGCCATATCCTGTGGTAATTTTTTCTGGTAACAGGTTTCCGAGCCTGTATTAATGTATCAATAACCGAATCCGAAAACCCAGGCTTTGATAGAATCAAGCGTTCAATTTCCAAGCAGTCAGCCTCAGAGAAATTAGGTTTGGATGGTTGAAAGGACCCTGAATTAGAAGGTCCTGCCTCAGGGGTAGAGACCATGGTGGACAGGACGACATGTCCACTAGGTCTGCATACCAGGTCCTGCGTGGCCACGCAGGCGCTATCATAATCACCGATGCTCTCTCCTGTTTGATCCTGGCAATCAGTCGAGGTAGCAACGGAAAAGGTGGAAACACATAAGCTATGTTGAAAACCCAAGGGGCTGCTAGTGCATCTACCAGCACCGCTCCCGGGTCCCTGGACCTGGATCCGAAACAAGGAAGCTTGGCGTTCTGGCGAGATGCCATGAGATCCAGATCCGGTTTGCCCCAACGATGAATCAGTTGGGCAAATACCTCCGGGTGAAGTTCCCACTCCCCCGGATGAAAAGTCTGGCGACTTAAAAAATCCGCCTCCCAGTTCTCCAAGCCTGGGATGTAGATCGCTGACAGGTGGCAAGAGTGAGACTCTGCCCAGCGAATTATCTTCGAGACTTCCAACATCGCTAGGGAACTCCTGGTTCCCCCTTGATGATTGATGTAAGCCACAGTCGCGATGTTGTCCGACTGAAATCTGATGAACCTCAGTGTTGCCAACTGAGGCCAAGCTAGAAGAGTATTGAATATTGCTCTTAATTCTAGAATGAGCCTTCAGGGAGTTCCAGACTGCTCCCCAGCCTAGTAGGCTGGCATCTGTTGTTACAATCGTCCAATCTGGTCTGCGAAAAGTCATTCCTTTGGACAGATGAACCCGTGACAACCACCAGAGAAGAGAATCTCTGGTCTCCTGGTCCAGATTTAGCAAAGGGGACAGATCTGAGTAATCCCCGTTCCATTGACTTAGCATGCATAGTTGCAGCGGTCTGAGATGTAGGCGCGCAAATGGCACAATGTCCATCGCCGCGACCATTAAGCTGATTACTTCCATGCACTGAGCTACTGATGGGCTTGGAATGGAGTGAAGGACACGGCAAGCATCGAGAAGCTTTGATAACCTGGACTCCGTCAGGTAAATCTTCATCTCTACAGAATCTATAAGAATCCCTAGAAAAGGGACCCTTGTGAGTGGTAACAGAGAACTCTTTTCCACGTTCACTTTCCACCCATGCAACCTCAGAAATGCTAGAACTATCTCTGTATGAGACTTTCCATTTTGAAAACTTGACGCTTGTATCAGAATGTCGTCTAGGTACGGAGCCACCTCTATGCCTTGTGGTCTTAGTACCGCCAGAAGAGAGCCCAGAACCTTTGTAAAAATTCTCGGGGCCGTAGCTAACCCGAAGGGAAGCGCTACAAACTGGTAATGCCTGTCTAGAAAGGCAAACCTTAGGTACCGATAATGATCTTTGTGAATCGGTATGTGAAGGTAGGCATCCTTTAAATCCACTGTGGTCATATATTGACCCTCTTGGATCATGGGTAGGATGGACCGAATGGTTTCCATCTTGAACGATGGAACCCTTAGGAATTTGTTTAAGATTTTTAAATCTAAGATTGGTCTGAAGGTTCCCTCTTTCTTGGGAACCACAAACAGATTTGAATAAAACCCTTGCCCCTGTTCCGTCCACAGAACTGGGTGGATCACTCCCATCACTAAGAGGTCTTGTACACATTGTAGAAATGCCTCTTTCTTTACTAGGTTTGTTGATAACCTTGACACATGAAACCTCCCTTGTGGAGGAGAAGTTTTGAAATCCAGAAGGTATCCCTGAGATATAATCTCCAACGTCCAGGGATCCTGTACATCTCTTGCCCAAGCCTGGGCGAAGAGAGAGAGTCTGCCCCCCACTAGATCCGTCTCCGGAAAGGGGGCCCTGACTTCATGCTGTCTTAGGGGCGGAAGTAGGCTTTCTGGTCTGCTTGCCCTTGTTCCATGACTGGTTGCCTTTCCAACCCTGTCTGTAACGAGCAGTAGTTCCTTCCTGTTTTGGAGCGGAGGAAGTTGATGCTGCTCCTGCCTTGAAATTACGAAAGGCACGAAAATTAGACTGTTTGGCCTTCGATTTGGCCCTGTCCTGAGGAAGGGTGTGGCCCTTACCTCCAGTAATGTCAGCAATAATTTCCTTCAAGCCGGGCCCGAATAAGGTCTGCCCTTTGAAAAGAATGTTTAGTAATTTAGACTTAGAAGTTACATCTGCTGACCAGGATTTAAGCCAAAGCGCTCTGCGCGCCTGTATGGCGAATCCGGAATTTTTAGCCGTAAGTTTGGTTAAATGCACTACGGCATCCGAAACAAACGCATTAGCCAGCTTAAGGGTTCTAATCTTGCTCAGAGACTCATCCAATGGTGCTGTGCGAATCGCCTCTTCCAGAGACTCAAACCAGAATGCCGCTGCAGCAGTGACAGGCGCAATGCATGCAAGAGGCTGTAATATAAAACCTTGTTGAACAAACATTTTCTTAAGATAACCCTCTAATTTTTTAACCATTGGATCTGAGAAAGCACAGCTATCCTCCACCGGGATAGTGGTACGCTTGGCTAAAGTAGAAACTGCTCCCTCCACCTTAGGGACCGTCTGCCATAAGTCTCGTGTGGTGGCGTCTATAGGGAACATATTTCTAAATATCGGAGGAGGGGAAAAAGGCACACCGGGTCTATCCCACTCCTTACTAATAATCTCTGTAAGCCTCTTTGGTATAGGAAAAACGTCAGTACACACCGGCACCGCGTAGTATTTATCCAGCTTACATAATTTCTCTGGGATTGCCACCGTGTCACAATCATTCAGAGCCGCTAACACCTCCCCTAGCAACACGCGGAGGTTCTCAAGCTTAAATTTAAAATTTGACATTTCTGAATCCGGTCTCCCTGAATCAGAACCGTCACCCACAGAATGAAGCTCTCCGTCCTCATGTTCTGCAAATTGTGACGCAGTATCAGACATGGCTCTCGTGTCATCGGCGCGCTCTGTCCTTAACCCAGAACTGTCGCGCTTGCCTCTTAACTCGGGCATATTGTATAATACTTCTTTCATAACATTAGCCATATCATGCAAAGTGATTTGTAAGGGCCTTGATGTACTTGGCGCCTCAATCTCACGCACCTCCCGAGCGGAAGACGAAGGTACTGACACGTGAGGAGAGTTAGACGGCATAACTGCCCCCTCGTTGTCTGGTGATAATTTTTTAATCGGTACAGATTGATTTTTCAAAGTAACATCAATGCAATTGGTACACATATTTCTATTGGGCTCCACAACGGCTTTTAAACATAATGAACAAGCAGATTCCTCTGTATCAGACATGTTTAAACAGACTAGCAATGAAGCTAGCAAGCTTGGAAAATACTTTCAATAAATTTGCAAGCAATATAAAAGACGCTGCAGCGCTTTTAAAAAACACAGTTGAGTAACAAAGAACTAATTCAGTTATAGTCAACCATTCTTTAAATGTATTAATTAGCAGAGGATTGCACCCATTAGCAACAGGATGATTAACCCCTCAGTACCCAAAAAAACGGATATCAAATTAATATTAAACGTTTTTATCACAGTCTAACACACTCTCACAGGTCTGCTGTGACTGATTACCTTCCTAAAAAATGAATTTTGAAGACCCCTGAGCTCTCTAGAGACGTCCTGGATCAAGGAGGAAGAAGCAGGAAGACTGTGCTAAAATTTTAACTGTGCAACAAGGCGCTAAAAAGAGGCCCCTCCCGCTCATTTACAACAGTGGGAGACCTGATATAACGGTTTCTATGCAGAAATTACGTTAGCCATGTGGAAAAAAAGAGAAAAAATTCATGCCCAAAAGGATTTATCACCAAAGTACCTCACAAAACGAATAACATGCCAGTAAACGTTTTGAAAATAAACTTTAAATGTCATGCAAAGTTATCACTAAGCCTGCAACCAGTCGCTACCACTGCAGATAAGGCTTAAGCATTATTTCAGTATTAACAGTATTTTCTCAGTCAAATTCTAGTCCCTAGAAAATAACTCTACTGTGCATACATTTATCAGCCTGATACCAGTCACTACTACTGCATTTAAGGCTGTACTTACATCATACGGGTAACAGCAGTATTTTCTTAGTCAATTCCATTCCCAGAAAATATTGTACTGCACATACCTCATTTGCGGGGGACCCCGCATGCTATTCCCATGTTCTGAAGTTACCCCACTCCTCAGAATGTCGAGAACAGCCAGTGGATCTTAGTTACGCCTGCTAAGATCATAGAAAACGCAGGCAGTTTCTTCTTCCAAATACTGCCTGAGATAGAAAAACAGCACACTCCGGTGCCATTTAAAATAACAAACTTTTGATTGAAGAATAATTAAGTAAAAACTCCAACTCCTCCCGCGACCTCCTTCTTTGTTGAGGGTTGCAAGAGAATGACTGGATATGACATGTGAGGGGAGGAGCTATATAGCAGCTCTGCTTGGGTGATCCTCTTGCAACTTCCTGTTGGGGAGGAGAATATATCCCATAAGTAATGGATGACCCGTGGACTGAACACACTTAACAAGAGAAAGCTTAGATTTAGACTACACATCAGCAGACCAGGATTTCAACCATAAGGCTCTGCGGGGCAGTACGGCAAAACCAGAAATTTTTGCTCCTAGCTTAATAACCTGTAGGGAAGCATATGTAATAAAAGAATTGGCCAATTTAAGGGCCTTGATCCTAACTTGGATTTCGTCAAGGGGATTGTCTGTCTGAATAGAATCAGACAACGCATCAAACCAGTATGCTGCCGCACTAGTGACAGTAGCCATACACACCGCAGGTTGCCATTGTAAATCTTGGTGAACATACATCTTTTTGAGCAAACCCTCCAACTTCTTATCCATAGGATCCTTAAAGGAACAACTATCCTCTATGGGAATAGTGGTCCTCTTAGCTAAAGTGGAAATTGCCCCTTCCACCTTGGGGACCGTCTGCCAAGACTCCTTGATAGAGTCAGCAATAGGAAACATCTTTTTAAAAATAGGGGATGGAGAAAAAGGAATACCCGGTCTCTCCCATTCCTTAGCAATAATCTCTGTACCACAATCTGGTACAGGGAAAACCTCCACCATGGAAGGTACATCAAAATACTTGTTTAGCTTGCTAGACTTCTTAGGATTGACTACGACAGTAGTGTCGGAATCGCCCAAGGTAGCCAAAACCGCCTTCAGTAACAAACTGAGGTGTTCCAGCTTAAACCTGAAGGATACAACTTCAGTATCAGAAGAAGGAATTACACTGTCTGAGTCTGATATTTCACCCTCAGTTGCTATCGAAGTATCTTCCTCCTCAGATTTCTGGGAGGGAACATTCGAAATAGCCACGACTGTGTCAGAAACCTTACTCACTGATTCTTTACATTTCCTCTTGTGATTTCCCTGCAGCATGCGAAAAGCAGACAACGCATCAGCTACCGCAGAGGACATGAGGGAAGCAATGTCTTGCAATGTAACTCCAGGCGGAGTATGAGAGGAAGCACAGGGCACTGCATGTGTGGGCGATAACATTTGGTATTCTTGAGGAGAAAGCTGAGGCATATCTTGAACATTGTCAGAAGACAGCATCTGCCTTAGACAATGTTGGCTCAGAAAAAAAGTCTATCCCTGTAATTTAAAGTTCCCTCAATACATGAGGAACAGAAAGGGATTGGTGGTTCCACGTTAGCATCAAAACATAAAGAACACGTAACATTTTGCAGGGCCTCTTGGTTCATCTTAACAACATGTGAACAAATTAGAATTAAACTGTCACAAAAACACTCTGGACAACCTCTACACCTCAGCTTAGCTTTGCTGAAGTGCTTACCTGCCTTACTGACACCGGAGTGAATATTCTGCTAGAGAATTCCGGACTCAACCTCTATATGCTGTAAAATGCAGTCCGGTAACCCTAACACCGCTTACAAGCTGCAACAAAGCTATCTCCCCTCCGGAACACAGGAAGTGAGGGAGGAAAAGGCGCGCAACAGAAACTTGCCGCCTCAGCTAACCCCGCCCATCATGGGCGGGGTTAGCTGAGGCGTATGGGCTAAATGTACTCTAAAGTAAAGCCGCCGGGAGTAAGAGAAAAAAACACCACATACTGAGCCTAAGTCTCCTCGTCCCTAGTGCCTGCCATTACTGCCAATATTAACATGATCCCCTATTCTATAGGAGAATGTCTCTTGTCCCATCAACTGACATAGTTTTCCTGCATATGTTCCCAGAAAAATAAATTCAGCATTTACCTTCAGAAATCTGCCAGGCAGCAAGGCAGCTCACTAGGTTTGAGAGGCATGCTCCCTCACATGGACCTGTGGAAGAAAAACAAAGACTGAGTAATCTTACTCAGGCTGTTAATGTTAGGGCAGCATTAAATATATGGAAGGCGCAGTGAGGATTGTACCCCACAAGTACCCATTGCTTAAAAGCCACCACTGCTCTACTGAAGAGACTGACATGGGCTACGGCTACACCCCAGGACAAAGCAGAACAAACTTGTACTGCTGAAAAATAACAAAATCTTGTTTGAATAATCTTCTTCCGAACACCTAAACTTTACCACCTCCTTGCTCTTAACGTAGGCAAAGAGAATGACTGGGGTTGGAGGGAAGGGAGGTGATATTTAACAGCTTTGCTGTGGTGCTCTTTGCCGCCTCCTGCTGGGCAGGATTGATATTCCCAATAGTAATTAAATGATCCGCAGACTCACCGTGTCATTAGAAAGAAATACAATTACCAATTTATCGATTCAAATTTTTCTAATTCGAATATTGCATAATTCTAATCAAATTATTAGAAAAATTTGAATCGAATATTACATTTAAAGAAAGCATTAGAGATACTAATACATTAAAACGAATGTTGGAATGTTGTACAAACATTTGAAATTCGAAACGAATGAACAAATGTATTATTATTCATTTAATTTTTTGAATGTTGCAAAACATCCGCCCATTCCTACTGAGACCTCATATCTTTGAGCCTTTATAACTTTTTAATGAAATATTTTTTTTAAATAATTTTTATCAGACAATGTGATTAGTGTAACTGTACTTTTAAATGTAGTTTTGATGTGTCTTGTGCCACTTTCATGTTTTGCATTATAGTTAACAAGAGCTCTGAAGTCGCACTAACCCAACACGCATTAAATTAGATTGCACTCAAGCAAACATGTTTACTTTCAACTCGTAATGCGCAACAGCGCTCCACTCATAACCCAGCCCATAGTATTAAGCAAATAAATATCTATTAGTGCAGGAAAATAAGATTATACTATTGAGGTATGGATGTATATGGATGTACATGGAGTATTCTTCAAAACTATCCAATTATAGTTGAGTACATTTTAGTTTAAGAGCTGTTTATCTAGCTATGAGGGGGCTGTATGGGAAGGAGAGACACATACAGTGTAATATAATAAATATAATATGTAACAATATATATGTTACAATATGATATATTTAATATGTAATATTTCACGTTTTATTGAGACCTGAAGTAAATCATTATTATTAATAGTATAGCACAGAACTACATGAAGAACTCTACTATTGGTTTAGAGAGCCCCCAGCTTTGCATTTGAGCAATATCAAAACAAGACTATTACTGCTCATCTTCATAGAAATCTATTATTTAGCCCTCCTGCGCACCCTAGATTATCACTTGAGTGCTAAAAAAGTCGTAATCAAGGTCTTAGATGGGCACTTTGTTTTGCATTTGAAGATAAACCAGAATAAATTCTTTAAAATGTTACCACTTCATCTTAAAAACACTAAAACTTGTTTATATGGAAAAATCATCACAATATTTTCAAATGTATTCCTCCCCCAACAAGATCAATATCTTTTATTTCTTTAATCAACTCTCTCAACAAATGTATAAAATCTGGTTTATTTCAATTAGCATTTATTTCAGGACCTTTCTGCTTGGCCTACAACCGATTATGGATATTTTCTGTACGTTACCTTGTTTATCAAATGTTTCTTCATCCAGAACATTTACAGTTGTTTTAGTGCCAGAATCTTCATCAGCTGGAGCTGGATTTGTAGCATCAGAGCCCTCTCTAAAGTTCTTGTCTTCAACCTAAAGCCAATGAAAGTAGATGAGTGAATGAGTTCATGCAACATTTATATAACAAACGGTGTCATTATTTACTTTAAACTTTTCATGATCCAGATAGAGCATGCAATTTTAAGCAACTTTCCAATTTCCTTTTATTATCATATTTGCTTTGGTCCCATTATATCGATTGTTGAACAGTAAACTTAGGTAGGCGGATAGGAGCCCAGGAGTTTGCACGTGTCTTTAGCAACTATGTATAACATTGCTATAATCATTGTTGCAAACACTGCTGACAGATGGGATAAAGACACATGCACATGCCTGAGCTAACGTAGGATTACTCTTCAACCAACTCTTCAACCAAGGATACCAAGAGTACTAAGAAAATAATAATAGAAATAAATAGGAAAGTTGTTTAAAATGTAATGCCGTATCCAATCCATTTACGTACAATTTTGACTTTACTTTCGCTTTAAGTATTGTATGTCTCAATATGTTTCCTATAAAAAAAAAAAATAGCTAAATAACTTTCTAAACTACAGGGCCAATACTTTAAACATTCAATCTGTGCAAGATGCTCGTGTTTAAGACATGGTTCTCTGGGGGGGGGGGGGGGGACAGAATGTTACAAAAATATAAATTAAAGGAACATTAAAAGAAATAGGAAAGTCAAAATTAAACGTGCACAATACAGATAGAGCAGGTAATTTTAAGCCACATTTAAATTCACTTATTGTCATAATGTGCTCTATTCTCTTGGTATCCATGGTTGAAAAAGAATATTATTATTATTATTATAAGGTATTTGTAGAGCGCCAACAGGTTCCTCAGCGCTATGAACATAGGTGGTATATTAAAACGTTTTCACAGGGATCAAATGGGGAGAGAGGGTCCTGCCGAGAGTTGCACTGTTGTAGTCGGCTCTTATGAAGGTGAACTACAAACAGCTGGGCTCATAGGCTTACATGCTATGGGGTTTTAGGGGATAGCAGTGGAAATAGAAAGGTTAGTGTAGGTTGTAAGCGTCCCTGAACAGTAGAGTCAGGGAGCACTTGAAGCTTTTAAAACTAGGGGAGATTCTTGTGGAGCGAGGCAGAGAGTTCCATAAGATGGGAGCCAATCTGGAGAAATCTTGAAGACAGGAATGTGAGGAGTTAACAAGAGAGGAGGAGAGTAGGAGATCATGAGCGGACGAAGGGGACGAGTATCTGGAGACAAGGTCTGAGATGTAGGGGGGAGCAGTGCAATTAAGGGCTTTGTGTGTCAGAGTGAGAATTTTGTGTTTAATCCTGACGTGCAAGGAAGATGAGCCTGGCAGAGGGCATTCATTATGGATTGTAAAGGAGCTAGGCGGCAGATAGGGAGACCAGAGAGGATAGAGTTGCAGTAGTCGAGGCGGGAAAGGATGAGACCATGGATTAAAATCTTTGTTGTGTCTTGTGTAAGGAAATGTCTAAGTTTAGCGATGTTTTTAAGGTGGAAGCGGCAGGCTTTAGCCAAGGACTGAATGTGAGGAGTGAAAGAAAGATCAGAGTCCAGTGTGACCCCAAGACATTGGGCATGTAAGGCTGGGGTAATGATGGAGTTATCAACAGTTATAGAGACATGGGGGGTGGAGATTCTGGAAGAAGGGGGGAAAATAAGGAGCTCAATTTTGGAGAGATTTAGCTTGAGGTAGTGAGAGGACATCCAAGATGAGATATTAGAGAGACAGTTTGTGACATGGGTTAGCAAGGTAGTTCTGGTGCAGAGAGGTAGATTTGGGTATCGTCGGCATACAAATGATAACGAAACCTGTGGGACTTTATTAAGGAACCTAGGGAGGACATGTAGATTGAGAAGAGAAGGGGACAGAGGACAGAGCCTTGCGGTACCCCAACAAAAAGAGGTAACGGGCAGAGGATGCCCCAGAGAAGGCTACACTAAAAGTATGGTTAGACAGATAGGAAGAGAATCAAGAGAGATCTGTGTCACAGATGCCGAAGGATTGGAGGGTATAGAGCAAAAGAGGGTGGTCAACAGCATCAAAGGCTGCAGACAGATCAAGGAGGATAAGTAGAGAGAAGTTGCTTTTTTATTTTGTTGTGTGTAGGTCATTGGTAACCTTAACAATTGCTGTCTCTGTTGAGTGAAGGGGGCGAAATCCAGATTGCAGTGGGTCAAGGAGGGAGTTTAGTGTAAGGAAATGGGATAGACGTGCATATACTAGCTTTTCAAGAAGTTTTGAGGCAAGAGGTAGTAGTAGAATATCTACATAACCGACACTACTTGGACCTAGCTGGTGATTGGTGGCTGCACACATTTGTCTCTTGTGATTGGCTCACTAGATGTGTTTAGCTAGGTCCCAGTGGTGCATTGCTGCACCTTCAGCAAAGGATAACAGGAGAATGAAGCAAATGTGATAACAGAAGCAAATTGGAAATGTATTTAATAGTGTATGCTCTATCTGAGTTAGAGACAATTTGGGGATTTCATGTCCCTTAAAAGTAATTTTTGAATATATGCATAGAACATATAAGCGATTAACCACCAATCTACAAACAAAGTCTACATGCAAATAACTTGCAAAACTATGTGCATTCTACACTTTTAGCACTTTCAGTAATAAACTACTTATAAGTATGATTATCTTTTCTACCTTGAGTGTGACCAAAAAGTAAAAACTAAATGACAAGCTGCAGCATTTTGCAGCATACTCCGCTTGGCAGCACGGGACAAGTATTCTTTTCTGAGGTATTTTGCAGGAAAAGTAGTCAAAATAAATGACTGTATAGTATAGTAGTGTTTATATCAGTAATTATTTTAATTTATATAAGTTTAATGATGAATTTGACTTCTCCTGAATACTGCACACACAGTGCATAATACATAAAAGGTAAATTAAAAATACCCACAAAATTGGACTGAGAAATCACTATAAACCATATAATACTTTACTGTAAATTGTTTGGCATCTGTCCTTTATTTTAAATACATGTAAATGTCATAAGGTCGGCTATATAGTCATAAAAATGAGCAGAAACTGATCCATAACAAGTAAAATAGTTTTACTGTTGCTAAAAATAGGAAGTTTGCATTGAAGGGTGGAATTTTGCCAACACTATAGCTGTGCTAGACTATCTAAAGGAGATTTGTAATTGAATGTTTAAAGGTGAAATATAACAGCTGGGGAAATATCCTGCAAAAAATTATTTTACAAAAAAGCAATAAAAACAGCAAGTGTGTGTTCCTGCCAGCCTGCATGTACAAACCTAGTAAAAGCCTTATGCTTAGTAAATTGCTGTGCTTTAAAGGGACATTCAACAAATATATTTGATATTGAAACTAAGGGGCTAATTTATCAATGCCTGTCCGACATGATACGCTGTAGCATAACATGTCCGACAGACATCGCTGAATGCAGACAGCATACGCTGTCAGCATTTAACATTTCACAAGCAGTTCACCATAACTGCATGTTTAATGCCGTCCCCTGCAGATTTGCAGCCGCTAGCAGGGGGGTGTCAATCAGCCCGATTGTATAGGATCGGGCGGATTGCAGACCGCAGCATTAGAGGCAGCGGACCAGTTATGGAGCAGCGGTCTTAAGACCTTTGCTTCATAACTCCTGTTTCCAGTGAGCCTGAAGGGTCGCGGGTAAACAGGGGGCATCAAGCTCCTTTTGGAGCTTGATAATTTGACCCCGAAACGTAATTTTATATTTGTGAACGTCAAATTTCTAAGGACAAATTTCTGAATTGCTGTTGACTACTCCCAAAGTTCTATTGGTGGGCAAAGACATGCCTACAAAGATAAAACATAGTTTCCTTCAAGCCAGAAATATCCATTTTTCAAAAGATATCCTCCCTTCTCCTTTCCGTAGGCAGAAGATGTTTCCCTATTATCTTTCTTATACATCCTTTTCCTTGTTCTAAAACAATAGACAACAAAGAAGTGCCCCATGTGTGTATCTTTAGGAGGGATGCTTGGATAAAAACGTTTAATAAAAACAGAATTTATGCTTACCTGATAAATTACTTTCTCCAACGGTGTGTCCGGTCCACGGCGTCATCCTTACTTGTGGGATATTCTCTTCCCCAACAGGAAATGGCAAAGAGTCCCAGCAAAGCTGGTCACATGATCCCTCCTAGGCTCCGCCCACCCCAGTCATTCGACCGACGGACAGGAGGAAATATATATAGGAGAAACCATATGATACCGTGGTGACTGTAGTTAGAGAAAATAATTCATCAGACCTGATTAAAAAACCAGGGCGGGCCGTGGACCGGACACACCGTTGGAGAAAGTAATTTATCAGGTAAGCATAAATTCTGTTTTCTCCAACATTGGTGTGTCCGGTCCACGGCGTCATCCTTACTTGTGGGAACCAATACCAAAGCTTTAGGACACGGATGAAGGGAGGGAGCAAATCAGGTCACCTAAATGGAAGGCACCACGGCTTGCAAAACCTTTCTCCCAAAAATAGCCTCCGAAGAAGCAAAAGTATCAAATTTGTAAAATTTGGCAAAAGTGTGCAGTGAAGACCAAGTCGCTGCCTTACATATCTGGTCAACAGAAGCCTCGTTCTTGAAGGCCCATGTGGAAGCCACAGCCCTAGTGGAGTGAGCTGTGATTCTTTCAGGAAGCTGCCGTCCGGCAGTCTCATAAGCCAATCGGATAATGCTTTTAAGCCAAAAGGAAAGAGAGGTAGAAGTCGCTTTTTGACCTCTCCTTTTACCAGAATAAACAATAAACAAGGAAGATGTTTGTCTGAAATCTTTAGTAGCCTCTAAATAGAATTTTAGAGCACGGACTACGTCCAAATTGTGTAACAAACGTTCCTTCTTTTAAACTGGATTCGGACACAAAGAAGGTACAACTATCTCCTGGTTAATATTTTTGTTGGAAACAACTTTCGGAAGAAAACCAGGCTTAGTACGCAAAACCACCTTATCTGCATGGAACACCAGATAGGGCGGAGAACACTGCAGAGCAGATAACTCTGAAACTCTTCTAGCAGAAAAAATTGCAACCAAAAACAAAACTTTCCAAGATAATAACTTAATATCTACGGAATGTAAGGGTTCAAACGGAACCCCTTGAAGAACTGAAAGAACTAGATTTAGACTCCAGG